>NW_005842399.1:526801-538893 GCF_000455745.1 Alligator sinensis | reverse complement strand
CGCTAGCGGCCCCCCAGTCTCGTGCCGCTTTCGATTCTTCTCCAGCCGACGGCAGCATCCTAGAGCCACCAGATGGGCAAGGCAACAGGTAACAGCAGCAAATGGATGGTACCTGCAGTGTGCAACGAATTCACTCCTCCAGCCAGCTTACAGATAGTCTCCCATCTCTTGTTCAGTGCCCCCGCACACATGCACTGTTCATGCGGAAGGAGGGTCCTGAGAACTAAGATGCACATTCAGCCACACACTGTTAGCGAAGGCATGTGGACAAGCATGAACAGCACAACACAACCCCCATCAGAGGCTCTGGGATCAGATTTCCCATTACATTTGTGCAGGAGACAGGTCACTAGGTAGTAGATGATAAGGCAGCGCAGGGGCTCTACAGTGATTAGCCAACTGAGACGGTCCTGCCCTGGCTGGGGACGACTAGGCACAGCCAGGAAACATCCTTGATCTCAGTAGATGTAGAGAGGAGTGGACATTCTCACACACACTCATATGTACATGCACGGCCAAGAGATGGGCGCGAAACTGAGCCACAAGCCCCAAAGCTGTCAGGAGCAGAGATTATGCAGCTGCATGTATCAAGCTGGTGAATAAAGGCACAGTCCCTTGTTTGGCCCACACCAACTTTTTTGAATTGTTCAAGGACAAATCAGTTCCAAAATTCAACCGAGCAGAGCCCAATCATCGAGTCTGTGCGGTCTACCACCAAGCAAGCATCCTCCCTGCCAGACCCATCAGATACTCCCCAAATCCAAGCAGGCATGTTATGTGCAAGCCCTGGGCCTGGAGGGCTTGGGGTTCAGATGCCCTCGGTCTCACTTGATCTTAGCTAAGAGGCCAAGCACGTCCAGTACAGGGGCCACTAAGTAGCTCATAAGTGGTGGCCTGCTGCCTGGGCCCAGGGCAGTGGGAGTTATTAAAGCAGGGCAAGCCAGGAACAACGGCAGGGTTAAAGACAGCCTATAAAACTGCTACTATTTGGTGAGCTAACCTACTGGGGCCCAGGTAGGAGCCGAGTGAGATGAAGCCCCAACACTGAGATCTGAACAATGCAGACACAAACATGTGCAATGGTTCACCCTTACCCAGCAGGAGGGGCTGGGACCCAAGAGCTTATCTGGCTCAAAACAAGGCCCTGGCTTTTGATTGCTGGAGCCTTCAGAGGAGCCCTGGGGCAGGGGGAACTGAGGACACCAGCAACCTGTTGCAATCACCACAGTTACCCACTGGAATTTCTCTGGGTTGTTCCCATCAGCACTTTCTCCAGGGCTAAGTTTAACTGACCAAATGGGGAAGCTGCTACCATTCCACCTTGAAGCCATCAGACAGTGGAGCCCACATGCCTGGAAGGACTTTCCCTGATTCTCAGTTTAAGTCAGCCTTTTCTTGTATTTCATCCCAGACCTCCTAGTTCTTCTCACTTGCCCCCCCTGCACAACCTTGGTGCTTCACATGCTCCAGCTGACTGCAGACCAATATCAGTACCACCCAAGAGCATTTCACAGATGGCCAACTGAGGCACAAAGGGACTGAATAATTTGCCCCAGGTCACGCAGGGAGTCTGTGGCACAGAGGAAACTGAACCTTAGTTTGAGACTCCAGCTAATCTCAAAGTAAATGTGCAAAAGGAGCAGGGGGAGCAGTAGGTGCTGGCAGCAAGTGTGTTCAGGGCTGCAGTAGTGCTAAGGCTTGCCCCATGCCACACAGGAAGCCTGAATCCAGAATGAACCCCAGAGCTCTCTCATTTCCAACCCCAGGACCATCCCATGCCACCTTGGTGCCTGCTGTGCACGTCTGCCCTTCCACAGACAGTGCTCCTTATGAGTTTGGTCTCGGCTAGGGAGATGGGAAGCCTTCACTACACAGGCAGATTCTTGGGATTTTGTTAACTAGCCCGGGTCAGTGACGGCACTAGCAGGCATGAAGCCTCTATACAAATAGCAAAGGTTGATCTTTTTGTGACTCTCCTTCCCGGCAGACTCAAAACACAGCTTTTTACCAGCTCCCGCCCTCCCATTCTGCCCACTGTTGCCAGAGCCCTTTCCTCCACTGCATGGGAAGCTGATCCCTTTTGCAAACTTCTCCCTTTCCAAGTTGGCTCAGCCACATCCAGTGATCAGGGGGGAACAGGCTATTGCAGTTCATATCCCTTCCTCTCCCCACATAGCCTGGTTTCCTCCCCGCGCTCCCTGGGAGGGCGGTGGTAGAAGGGAGGGGAAAGCATATATAAGAGCAGGAATCCAAAGAGCCAGAGGACTGTCTGCTATGATGGATGTGGTCCAGCTCATTCAGAGGTCCTTCTCTGACCTCCTTGGCAGCTGGTGTCAAATCTCACTCCTCCCAGGCCTGGCCTCCGCTGGGGTACAGTAATGCAGCCTGCCACCAAGGAGCTCGGTTCACTGCCTGGCTTCTGTCACATGCCAGTTCTGCAGCTGCTCACGCACTCAACACTTGGTGGGTTTTTGTTAACTAGCCCAGGTCAGTGATGGCACTAGCAGGCGCGAAGCCTCTATACAAATAGCAAAGGGAAAGGAACGACTTCCCAGCTCGGCAGCAAGATGGGAGATCACAGATCATTTGCTAGGCTTGGAGGGGAGGAAATCCACCTTCCCCACGACAACAGGAAGAGATGTCATGTTTTGCTGGACTCGGTGCCATGGGAGGAAGCCGCTGCAGCAACAGGGACTGTACAGAACGGAAGCCCCCTGAGCACCGATACCACGTGGACGGCACTTGTTGCCAGGAGCAGGGGCTGGTGAACTGCACGCTGGGCAGGGCTGGGAAAGTACAGCTAAATCAGAGCTATCGCATCTGGGAGTCCGGTCTATGGAGGACAGCACCAAGCAAGAGACTTCTGCCCAGGCACTGGGGAGCACCAGCTCAGGGAAAATCTCCATAGGCACATACAACCTGCTCTGCAGACAGGACAAGCTCCTACAAAGGTTTCAACCCAAACCCTGGGTGTTAAGGGAAAGACACACTCCAAAAAGCCCCCTTTAACGTCATGCTTCCGCCCCCACTCCCAGCTGGTACTCTCCACTCTGGGTTTTCCCTAACCCTGCCTGGGTAAAGAGCAGGATTGAGGCTTGGGGCCATCTACTGGCTGCACTTAGTGTCAGCTACAAAGCTCAGCCGCAGGCGTTGAGCATTGATTACCGTTGTCTAATGCCATGAAAGGTTTATAATCCTATTAGCTAAACAGCCTTCCAAACAGCATTGGGACGGGGGCTGAGTGACGGAGGTCATGCAAGTAGCACAAGATGCCCAAGCCACAGAACCGGGAGCATTTGCTTTTCCAAGCCTGGGTGAAGTCTCTAAGGTGGAACGCATCCCAGGGTCTTTTGTAACCTCAAGAAGCACGGCCTCTCCTCAGACACGTTTCCAGGCCTTTGGATCACTCACCACCAACAGCCCAGGCCACTTTTGGCACATGCCAGGCCCAGGGAATGTATGCTTCAAAAGGTTGCAAGACAGTTAGTCATTAAAGAGGTACAGTGCACCTTGGGGATAAATGATTATGAGATTTCAAGTGTGGAGCACAACCCTGTAGAGGGTAGCACCTCTAGCACCTCCTGCTTCTTAGCAGTCTGCAGCTATTTCCTAGTGCTGCAGCCTTCTGCTCTCCCACAGGGATTCAGTATACACCAGCCCCCGATTCTTGGAGCACCTTTTGCTATCCCCAGGGATAAAGCTACTGCCACATGACCCCAAACCCAAACAGTGGCCCTAACTGTGTGAGCAAGGCTCTAGGCTCGAGTACAGGCAACTCGCATGCACCTGATTTGGGAGGACTGGGCTCTTGGTCGTGCAGTGGAACCGTCCTGGTTCACCCAGTGCCGAAACGCAGCCACCTCACAGAGACTCGAGAACTGCCGACATACTTGCTCCATCTGAAAATGCCGATTTGACTAAGACTCAGTCATTTCGCAGGACAGTATACGTTGCATTAATGCTTCCGACAGGAAATAGAAGTGCTTTAATAAGAGAGAAAAAGATATATATTCCAGAGCATTTTATTTTGCAAATGAAAATTCCAGACCTAACTTTTCCTCCCAAGCTGGGACAAAGCCAGATGTCAAAGTCTGGAGATTTCATGTAGGCCAACTCCAGACGAGAGGGGACTATGGACAGGTAAAGCCACTGCCTCTGCTGCTGCACCCAAAAAAAAAGAACTGGAGGGACCAGGATGTTGGGACCCTGCTTCCAAGCCAATTAACAAATAGGGTTGCTAGGTAAAAGGCAACGCTTGAGATTTGGCTAACACACTGGGGCGAATGCCCAGCTCCTCCACAAGGTGCCATCGGAAGACGTTTTAGTAGCTGCAGGAAATCAGCAAGTGAGATGGATGCATTTTCCCAGCAGCAGCGGTCCTCCAGGCATCACACCTTCCCTTTTGGACCGCACTGCCAGAAGCGGCAAGCGCTCCCTGCCGAACCCCCGCAGCCGCTTTCAGGCTGCAACAGCACAATGATGGAGACCAGAAGGCTCAGGGCCCGAGGAGGAGGGATTTTAGGCTCACTTGGACCGAAACACACATTTTCCTCAATGGAAATAAACACGTCCACCCTCTGGAAAGCATCCACCGGATTTTTTCCCCTTTAGTTATTCACTTCCTCTGGGAAAAAGCCATGCTGAATACTTTCCAGCGTGCATTATGAATACAGAGTAGGTTGGTCTTCCTACGCCCCCCAGAGACGCCGGAGGACTTGGCATTCCAATCCTTCCTGCTAGCGCCTGATGGAGCGAGGGACCAGGCACAGTCCACCTCCATGGGGCATCCTTTGCATTTCAACCTGCTCTACGGATCCAGGGCTGTGCCATGGCAGGCAGTGCACGTGGCCGTCAAGGCCCATGAGCAAGAAGCCCCCAGACCATGCAAGTCTCTGGCCATTCCTGGGCCCCGAGGCCGAGCACCTCCTCTCCCTGCCAGTGCCCTGACGGGGACTGAGAGCCGCAGGAACTGGGTTAAACCCAAGCGCTGCACAGCCCAGCCTTATTATTTCTCTGCCATGGAGGACAGCGCAGCTGCCAGGAACTTCTTCCTCGTCGCTATGGAAATGATGAGAGGGTGTTTTTTGAGGTCTGCTGGGACTTTCAATTCCTGCCAAGCAAAACAGGCCCCTCCGAGCCGAATGCAGCTCTGAAGCACTTGCCTGAGCAAGACGGACCAAAACAGGGTCACGTTCTCCGCAGCTCCCAGGGCTGGAAGGGGATAACACAGCTCTCAAGCCACTCTGATGTGGGGCTTCACACCTGCTGGGGTATTGAGGACACCCGAGAGGCTGCTGCAGAGGCGGGCTCCCTGCTAGCCGGGACTTTTAAGCTGAGCTAACATTCACCCCATCTTCCATCTGATGGCATTTGCTGATCTGCACTCTCTTCCACTTCCTTTGTAACGTGCCCTTGGCCACGACAAGCACAGCCTTGCCCGGTCATGCCACATGAAGGTGGTCCCTTCATGCTCTCACAGCTGCAAGGCCACGGTTCTGTTCACAGCCCCCTCTCTTCCAGCCCCCAGGCTCTCCCAATGCAGCTCAGGAGAGGTAACTTGTGCAGCATACTTCAGACCTTTTCCTGCTTGCCTGCAGGAGCCAGGAAAGAAGAAATGTTTATCCCTCTCAAATGTTTTATTGGCTTTTATTCCCCCCTGGTCTCTCTTTGAAGCATTAGACATCGGCCACAGCTATGGCTGGGGGTTTTGACTTGAGTACATTGATGCTTCTGCCAGGAAGTTGGCCAGAGGGTCCTCTTGCCAAGCTGATGACCAATATTCACAAAGGAGGGTACAGTCCTCTTCTTAGGATCCTCTGAGCATATATTAACCAACTATGACTCCCCCATTGACATGGCAAGGCACTGACTGCGGCATGCTGTAGGGTATTCTTGATGACCAGTTTGGTGCCTGGTGTGTGAAGGTTTGAAGTGATGATTTTTAGGAATCTTTGACAAATGGCTGCCAGACAGCAAGTGGACTAGACATCACAGTCCAGGAAGTCCCTTGTACCGTGATGTTCCCAACGCCAACCTGCTGCTTCCCGCAGCCCTGCTACACCCCCCCGGCGCCCCTTACACAGTGCTCTGCCAATGCTCCTCAGAGTCAACCCGGAGCATTCCCATTTCTTCCAGGGTTAGGAGCCCTGCCAAGGGATCTCAGTTCCTGCTGCTATTCCAGCCCTGGGACTCCCTTCTCTACAGGCCTGCCGAGGCACCTCTGTCCTCAGGTTTAACACCTCCTCTGTCCCGGGCCTGAGCACCGACTGTCAAACATAGCTTTTTCCTAGAGGAACTAGACAGAGGCCAAGGGGTCAGCCAAATTCCTGTTCACTCATAATTCAGAGCCTTGTTTCCAGGGGCGATGGTGTTACCTGCTGCGTCAGAGCAAATCCTTTGGATAGGCTATTTCCTGCTCTTGGGGAAGGAGACAGCTCTTGTCACGCCAGCCTCTAAGCAGTTCACAACAGCGGGTTCACTCCCAAATTACAGTCACTGTTATTTACACGGGCACGGACTCCTGCCAGCACTCCTCACTGTGGCAAGGGGAAGATGGAAGCCAGGGCCCGCAGGCACAGCACCCACTGTACGGGGGCTGCCAATGCTCACAGCCTCCTGCCACTGCAAGGAACAGGCAACAGGGAATCTCCCAAGAGAGGGGGGCAGCAAAGCCAAGTGCCCAACACAAGGGTCCTACATGATCCCCCCCACTCACACAGGAGCCCAGAATTTCCCTCCAGGGTCTATCCCAACCCTACCCATTCTCTTTTTGCATGATGGCTTGGCAACTTTCTTTTGCATCAGCTGCAGCCTTGCAGAGTTTGCTTCTTGCCTCCAAGATGGGCAGATGTTTAGTTGAGGTGAAGGGAATGGGGGCACTTGGATGAAGGGAGATAAAGGAACCATTGGGGTTGGGAGAAATCAGTGTGTGCTCCCATTGCCAAGACAAGCCCGGCTTTCACAGAACTTTGCATATCAAGCAAGGGGTAACACTAGCTGGGTTTTGACCACGACTGGAGCTGAGAGCCTGGCACACCTGCACATCCCGAGTCCTGACACAGAGGAGGAGCGATTTCTGGGCGGTCCTCTCCAGACTTACCCAGTGAGGCCAGACAGTGTTAACTATCAGCTGCAATGTGGCCCTTGCTTCTCCCCTCCCCCTTCTCTAGGAAAGGTGGTAAGGGTCGCTATCCACATTGGGGTAGACAGTTTAATAAAAATGCAGCCCACTTTGCTGTCCTTCCCTTGCTCAACCACCATCTATCTTCTAAGACAAATATTGGCCAACCTAAGGCTCTGTGGTTGTAGGACTAGCATAGCTCTCTCCAGCTCAGATTGGGAAGCTCAACATGTCCCAAGGAGACAAGCAAGAGGAGGCACTGGAGAACATCAGTCTGTCAAGGGGCTTCCAGGATGGATGAACTCTCCCTGTCCCTTCTAAGCCTCCAGAGAAGAGGAGCTTTGCCCCAAAAGTTTGTGATCCAGTGACATGCAGTCACCAAGCATCCCTTGACGTTAGCTTGTATCTCCAAACATTTTCTTTGACCAGTGGCCAAAACATGCAACACAGGGAAACAAAAAGGAAGACGGGATACAGAACACTGGATAAGGAGAAAGCCAATGCCAGAGATGTTAAAAGGCAAGCTCCTAAAGGCAACATGCATCCTTTGCACAATGAAGACATCAGCATCCCAGACTGCTTTATGAGCCAATGGAGCCCGTAGAAGTTACTCAAATACCGGTGCAGATCCCCAGGCAGCAGCATCATAGCAGCAGTCGCAGCACAGGCTTGATAAACCAGCCATCAATACAGACTGGAACTGGACCAGTTCAATCCTGGCTAGCCTGTCCACTAGCACCATGCCAATGATGGCTCAAAGACAGCAGCAAGGACTGAGGAATGTTACCACCCAAAATGGATATAGATGTTGGGTGATAGGATCATTTAATGGCCAGCAGCTGTTTATCCTCACAGCAGCCTCTGTTGAAAGTCAACCACGTATGTGTGTGTGCATGAGTGAGTGCGTGGGCACATTTGTGCTTGACATCCTCCTCATAGCTTGAGGAGCCTCTTCATCCTGAGATTCTGAGTCACTTTTTAGGTTAGATCAGTTTTCTTCCAGGCAATACCATCTAGTGACCCCAGAAGACCTGGTTTTCATTCCCAGCTCTTCCACTAACCTGCTCCGAGACTTTAGACACACCACTAAACCCTTGTGACTCACCTTCCTTTCCCCACTCCTGTGCTTCTTCTACTCAGACTGCAAGCTTCTTGAGGCATGGACCAGTTCCCACTATGCATCCATGCAATGCCCAAGACAGTAGGGCCATGGCGTCAACTAAGATCCTTACCCAATGCCACAATCCAGTCGTCATCACCAGGGAACCCTAATCTCTGTCTCTCTTACAGTCACCTGGATTAACCTCTGGGTCTCTAACATGAGCTCTTCTCTCCACACAAACAAGAGCACGATAGTGTCCAAGGCTAATACCCCATAACAGCTTTTGATGATGACGGCAAATGAACAGAGCATTGTAAAGAAGAGACACCCCTGCAGCACAGTCATCTCCAGTCAACGTGCAATTGTCTGTGTGCATGTGACATACACACAAGAGCACCACTAATTTTTAACAGGGAGTTCCATGCATCCTCTCTATAATTAGCCCTGGTGATCATGAGGACACCACATCCGTTTGCTCTAGGTGTCAGAAGGACCCAAGGGGATATCCTCACTCTTGCCCATTCCATTTTCATTCATTTACAGGTTCTAACAACACCTGTAGTCACAGCAAGGGACTAAAAGCCATGACTTGTAGGTCTCCTCATTTCTACAGCTGTCCCATTGTCTGAGCTTGCCTGTGCCTCAGTTTATCACCTATAAAATGTGGATAACAGAACAAAGGAGATACATTTATCTACTGCACGGGGGATCGTTATAAGGAAGAGGATAGAGGAGGGAGATTGTTTCAATGGGCTTTGAACATCCACGTTGGAAGCAAAAGCTCTTGGGAAAAGTGGCTTTGTAATGAGATGTCATGAGCCCCTGGGGCTGTCCCTTTTGTACTGATTTCGACTATCCTAAATTCCTGTGCATGTAACAGGGTTTGTCCCATTGGTCGGCAGCTTCATTATATTCTCCGTGAACACTTGAGGCAGGGAAAAACAAAATTAAACCAAGCCAAAAGTAATGAAAAGGTCTCTCATTACTGAACTAAGACACCTGGGGCAGGAATTTCCTGGCTAAATTCTGACTCCATTGGGTCTGGCCTGCATTCCTCCTTTCTCTCACACACATCTTGGGTGCCAGCATGCCAGCTCAACTCCAATGTAGGTCAATGTTGGACCTTAAACACCTACTTAAATCATCCTTGGAGTTTAAAGCTGGAAGCAGGATTCTTATTCATTTCCTGCCCTGAACTTCCACACTGCTTAGGCATTCAGTGGTTACCAGGTCACACCTGAGAGGCTGCTGCACTGTTGTGCTGGGCTGAGCAATTCCTGTGCCTGCTTTACTGAGCACTCAGTGGCATTTTGGTATGAAAGGTACTAAGGACCAGATTGCAAACCTATTCAATTGACTTTATGAAGAAAGGTCATTATGCCCATTTTCCAGGTGGGGAGATTGAGGTACAGAGCTATCGAGCATGACATTTTTCAGTTCACATGGCAGATCAGTGGCAAGACTGAGAATATAACTTGCATCTGCAAAGGAAAAGCCATGGGCAAGGAAACCTCCTGCCTCACTCAATAAATACAGCCTTGTATTAGTTATTACCCTCCGAGAGGCTATGGGTCACCATTCCCATTGTGCCTCCAGTAAATACTTAGGCTGAGTTTCCCGCAAGAGGAGAACAAGTAACTCCCGAGCATAACTGAATTTGAAATAAGATGCTAGTAAACAAACCCGAACGGCAGATGTGCCAATGCAGACCACAGCTCATCACAGAGAGCCATCCTGGCGAGCCCAGATGGGCATCTCAACACATCACTGAGGATATGGCCAGACATACATATGCTCATCACCTCCATCTGCGACAAGGCAAGTCTCCTGTTCAAGGAGCAAGGAATTAAAGAGAGAGAAGCAGGTTCCTGAGCCCTCCCCACCAAAACTAGGCTTCCCCTCTGGATAGACTGAGGCTTTCCAGATGCCATCAGGGCAGAGATTAGGGTCCACCAAGCCCAGCTCCAGCCTTCATGGATGATCAGGAGACAGGAGCAGCTGATGTTCGGTAAAGAAGCCAAGGGTGCCACCTGCTGGATAGTCAGGCTCATTAACGGGACGAACGGGGTCCGTCAGAGACTTTGTGGGTCATTCATGGAGACGAGGCATACCTTGCTCGTGTTACCTCTTGCCTTTCAGATAGTACTGGAGAAGAGGGGACAGGTTTGGGTCTAAGAGGGTTGCATGATCCAGCCCCCACCATGGTAGTTATGTTACCGTCCAGAGAAAAATCAGCTTGGGCCAGAACAACTGTACATAATATTGCAAGAGGCAAAGCCTTGAGCGACGAGGGCTTGATCCGCTCGTACAAACCCTAAGCTTTCAAAGGATCAGGAACCAGCAGTTGTCACAGGAATACTACACCGCACCCAGAGGAGCCCTCTTTGCCCTCTGACACATTCATACAACTTCAGTGCAGAGCAAAAAGCACCCCACTGAGTCACCTGGGCTATTCCCATCTGTCTAGAGTCCTTCCACGTACCACACCTGCTTAGCCAGGGGAAATCGCCATGCAAGGTGGGACTGATAAATAACTGTTCATCCGTTTGCTGCTAGACACTACTTTTGGGTCCTGTTTTTTCTCCTCCTCTAAACCTGCAGAGAGATTTCAGGAGTGGGGGACACAAAGCCCAAAGAGGGGTGAGGCTTATGAAGAGATTTCCCAGGGTTCATTACCCCTGTGCAAGGCCAAGGAAGCAGAGCGGACTGGGGAAACGGTGCCAGCTCCCATTCAGCCACAGCCATGCACAAAGGTGTCTGTAGCCAGACCAGCTCCAAGAGGGCAGGCAAGTCCTGGGGCATCATGTGCAAGCATACATTTTACACCCCACTTCCAGAGAAATCACCTTTGGCTTATTTCAGTTGCCTTGCACTCTCAGTGAACTACACTGTAGACTTGTGGCACCTTTCCAAACCCCTGCTCTCACTTCCCTCAGCTCATTAGCAACTCCAGTTTTACAAGTGGCTTGAATTCAGGTGACTTCAATTGCTCCGCGCACAGTCTGGAAAGCATGCTGGTGTCCCCTCGGTGAAATGCTACTATAAAGATCGGAAGGTAGTGGAAGCCCAACTAGAGCCTATAGGCAATGCATACTTCTTTACAATTACTATACAGGGCTGGGAATGCTTCTACCCAACTATATCCAAATGCCACACAGCCAGGTGTTAATGCAAGGAGCACTGGAGAATTACTCTGAATAATAGCAAGAAACACAAACCCAAAGATGCCGGGAAGGCCACAGCTTTATGATGCACCCCCAAGGGGACCTTGCAGAGGAAACGGAGACAAAACCCAAGTAGGTTACAGTTCATTAGCAAATCAACCGTCACCATAGCCACGGCACAGACTGACACCGCAGCCTTCAAGATTTGCTGTCTCCCTCCAGCTGAGGGGTAAGTCAGTGATAAAGAGGCACCGTGGTCCCTGACCCGTACACTTAGGCTTGAAGGTGAGAGTGCCAGATGTACCAGCTGAACCTAGCTGGGAAAGACTATTTCCCTGCCTGCTTCTTCCATGACTATGCCAGCGGTCTCCTGTATAGCAAGCACCCACTGCCAAGGCACTCCCCAAACCATCTGAAGGCCAAGTTCTGGGATCCAAGTCACTTCAGGCTCAGTTTGCAAGTTCAGACCAACACTAAAAGGCACCGAAGGAAACTGGCCTGAGACCACTGTGGTTATCAGTGGCTCATCCTGTTCCTAGCAGTCAGCGCAATCATCGCTCTCCTCCCTCAAAAAGCCCATAAAACGCAGCCATCAGAGCAGATGCAGCCAACGTTTCGTCTCCTGACCGAAGGGTTTTGCATAGTGAATTGCTGGACTGGGACAAGGGCAGGTGTCACACTGCAAAGGGCAGAATCATTTTCAAAC
>NW_005842399.1:526086-526770 GCF_000455745.1 Alligator sinensis | reverse complement strand
AGCGTCGTGCCAACCACCACCCACGAGCAGACCCGAGAGAAAGAAAAAATTCTTCCCTCGTTGCTCAGGTTATTTACTTCGGGAACGTGACAGCACTCAGTCAGCGCTCCCTGTTGTTTGTGTGGGACTCGCACCTAGCAACCGGGGAGAGAGAGATGTTTCAGAGGCAGGAAAACGCAGCTCGACAGACGCAGGAATTGGCAGGGTGGGGCCCGGGGAGCGCCTGCGGGGCTCAAAACTATGTCCTTTCAGCTGGGATTTGGAAATCAGCTAGTTGTGTCCCTCTTCAACAGCAAGGAAGTTTCGGTCTCGCAAGGGGATGTGACCTTTAGATTAGATCAAGTGACCAGTTTTGAGTCTTGGATGGTGTCACCCGATAGGCCGCTTACTGTGGATCAGCTTAGAAACAAGCTGCATGCCTCAGTTTACCCGCATCAGGAAGAGTTAATATGCAGTGCCTCCCTCCAAAAAAATACACAAGCTGTTTGTAAGGCTTTGAGGTCTAAATTGCTTAACAGCTATTCAATAGCTTAATGCCTGGAACTCGGGTCTTGTGCCGAAGCCAGCACTGGACGTACACTTCTTACAGTGCCTTTGTATCAGAGGGTCTCATGGTGGTTAGCTCATTTGGGCCCAGACTCAGCAGGGAGGGGAGTATTAAGATACCCATTTCCCAGATAGGGA
>NW_005842399.1:507188-525969 GCF_000455745.1 Alligator sinensis | reverse complement strand
GAAAGAGAGGCATCCAGCACTCTGCCCAGGTTCAAGATGACAGCCAGCCCTCATCTGAGCTGCATACAAGGCACAGATTCCCAGCTCAGACAAGCTCCTAGAAAGGCAGCCACAGTCCAGGGGTGCATGGGCCAGCCCTCGCTCACACCTGTCACCCCTACCCTGTCATACTCTACAGCACTCCAGCATTTCGGCACTGAGCCCCCAACTCCCCTGCACATGGAGGAGCTGAAACCAGCAGCATCCCTAGCAGCTCTCCATAAAAAGGACACAAATTACTGCATGACTGGAACCACCAAGACAGCAAGGGAAGGGGACAGGCGCTAGGTCCTGACCTTCTGGGGGATTTCTTCTCTCCTTTCCAGACACACATGGGCGAGAGGAGAATCACGCTCTTGCATGCAAGGAGGTGTCAGGTCAGGCGTCCATCCAAAAGCTCAAGTTCTTGGGGATTAGTCAGTGGGTGGAGAGGGTCAAAGGAAAGAGCCAGTTGATAATTAAGGCCAGTCCTGTGCCCTCCCTCCCTGAACTTGCTTACCCGAGAAATACCACCGCTGGAGTTGAGGGCCTGCGATTCTGTTTGGTTCATGCCCTTTTTTACCTTGATCAGGCCCCACAAAAGTGTGCTGGGAGGTGAAGCGCATTTGGGACTCATGGAGTTCACAACGGGGGGTAGGCACCTTCACACAGCCTTTGGCCCTAGGTGTTTCCCATGTCACTCCAAGACACCAGGGAGCTGGGGTTTGGCAGTCCGGGATCTGGCTGGCCATGGACCAGCCACTCAGCCCCGCAATGGCCAGCACACCTCACGCATGCATAGACCTTGTCCCAAGCTTTGACTGGTGCCTTCACCTTCCAGCCACCCACCTCCTTCAGCAACCGCAGGGCCCTTTGTTCTTTCACACAGAGCCCAACAGCTGCAGCCCCTGGCTCCGAAGTCCCCTGGGAAGGTGACTCCCTCTTACAGCACACGTGCCAAGCTCCAACTCACAATTACTTGTCACTGTGTCAACAGTGCAAGCCAAACCTCCTCTGCTTACTATCCCCGGTGCAGATCCCAACACAGGGGCTGGAGGATCACAACACACTCATCTTTTACAACCCGGTCCAACCCAGGTGTGCTGAAAACCCCGGTTATGGAGGCAGAGTCGTTTGCCTGGTTTGGCTGCGAGCTGCTATCGACAGGCAGCCTAACGAGCACGTCAGCCTGCCGTAAGTAAGCATGAAACATTTCCTCCGAGTCAGAGCATGAGGCAAGACAGTTTGGGGACAACTCAGGCTCATGTCACGCCGCTTAGATTTGACGCAGGGTTTCCGACGAGCCTGGGGACAGCACCGGCACGGATTCAGGGAGCCCTTCTCCCCCACCCCAGCAATGCCCTCTCTTGCAACAGCAGCCAGGGCCAGGAGATAGGAATCCAGCACGCAATGCTCACCTGGGTGTCAATCATCATCATCATCTCCCGCTCATAGCATCTGTGGGGTCCAGCCGAGAAAGGGGTGGAGGGGTTTAATCCGAGCGGACGCAGGTGCAGGGGAGGGGGGTGGCCCAGTGCCCCTCACCCCACAGCCATGGCCGGGAAGGAAGGAAGGGCTCTCCTCCCCAGATGCCTTGTCAGGGCAGGCAGGTTGCAAGCCTGGATGCCGGGCGGGGGGCTGCCGCGGTCACCTCGCCCGCAGCCCGGGAGGAGCCCGGCTGTCCCCTCCGCATTGTCTGCCGGCTCCCGTGCACCTAGCGAGGCTGCCAGCCGCCGCCTCCTCCTCCTCCTGCCGCTGCTGCGGGGAGATCCATGGCGAGGAGCCGGCGGGCGCGTGTCTGTGCGGGGAGGAGCGAGGGCAGAGCCGGTGCACCCGCGGGGCGGAGCGCGGGTGACTCACGCCGGGCAGGTGCGGGCACCCATCCTCTGCAAACAGTCCCGCGCCAGGAGCCGAGCCGAGCCGAGCCGAGCCAGCAGCTCCAATTCAATATTGGCTCACGGGAGCTTGGAGGGCATGGCACCCGGGCTTTGCCTGGCTGGGCTCAACACGTCTGTATTCACGTGGCCAACCCCCCTCTCCCCAGACAAAGACACCTGGGTTTCCATCTCCCCTGCCTGCCAGCAGCGGTGGCCTTCGGCTCCTTGGGGCCCGGCGCAAGAGAGGCACTCGGGGCCCCTTAGAGGCTTAATTTTGATGACCTATACGCAAGTCCAACATTTTCCGTTTCAATCTCGCCGTGCCCTACCCCTGAAGCTGCAAGGGAAGTATCTTAATATAATATTGATCATCCAGTTCTCGAGTGCAAGTCATTTTTATTACCACTGCAGTGGAGAATATTGGGGGCCCCTAAAGTGTGGGGCCCTGGACGGTCGCCTGGTTTGCTGTCCCCTAAGGCCGCTACTGATCATGGGAGCTTTGAGGGCATCTCACGCTGGCTGGGGGAAGAATCAGCACATCTGTATTCACGTGGCCACCCAGCACATCTGTATTCACGTGGCCACCCAGCACATCTGTATTCACGTGGCCACCCAGCACATCTGTATTCACGTGGCCACCCAGCTCACCCCAGGCAAAGCCACGGGGGTTTACATCTCCCCTGCCTGCCAGCTGGGTTTAAGAAACTACTGGAGCCAGGGCAGGTTGGTCCTGGGGTCTGTAGCTCCCAGCCGCTCTCCAGCCTTAGTTGCAGGCAAAGCAGATGGATTCAGTGGCTAAGGGAAGCGCCGTCACACCCTAGCACTCGCGGAGACACAAATATGCGCAGATGTCACTTGTGCTGTGTGCATTACTCACTGGCCTGCAACCCAAGGCGGGTGGTTTGTGCACCGCTGGAGATATCATTAGTTTATTAGGGGTATTAATTATTTAGTAGTAGCTGTCCCTGGGTGGCTCCTTCCATCACAGCTCCAGAAAGATAACAGAAAGGGGCTGCTGCTTGCTGGAGGCCGCGTCAGCCAGATTTAGAAACAGCAGGGGCACTGCCCTGAATTACCGGTGTACTAACATTACCACCACGACCCCATTATAGGGGTCCAGCTTTGTGGTTACAGCTAGCCCCTAGCAGCACTTAGTGGCTAAGGAGGACAGCAAAAGCCCCTGACATCTCTCAGGATTGTGCACTCATCTGATGAAGTGGAGCAGAGATTAGGCCATCAAGCCAGGAGAGGCAGCATCTGATATTGCCTCCACTCTTCCAACCAGCCCACCAGGTTGTAGGGTGAATACTATTGCCCTAGATGTACAGAGCTCCATATGCTCACAGGTACTTAAGGTCACACTCCTGTCTCTTACAGACCTAGAAGAGGCGAGTCCCAACCAAGCTAACCACCATGAGCGGGGTCCCTGGCGGCAGACCCAGGAGACGGGAGACATTTTGCAGGGATTCTTGCACACAAGAGCTATTTTGGATTCTGCAAGTGGGAGGAGAGCAGTGGGGTAGAGGGGACAGGGTCATTTACAGAGGAAGGCGCCTACTGAGAAGACCGAAGCCAGCAACATCCCAGCAGGACATATCTAATTAGTCAAGCCCAGCACCATGTGGCATCGTGACTGCGGGGCTACTGCACAAATGACATCCACCCCCGACTGTTTCATCTCTATTCAAACAGACACCTGAAACTGAAGCATGGAGGAAGCCAACGAAGGAAAAGCTGCTGGAAATCTCCATGCACGATCAATTTGCTCAAGCGCTGAGCTTTTGCTACTGGAAAGAGCTGAGCTGAGCGGAGCAGGGTTTCCATGGAAACAGAGAGGCTGCTTTTTAAAGGAGAGCAGCCCCAGCGCTTGCAGTTCATATTTCTGAAGGCGGTGACATGTGCCATTTCAGAGTGATGCTGAGGTGGAGCCAAGGAGAGAGGGCTGCCTGAGTCTGTGTGTGGGCACCGCTAGCTGCTTCTCCAGCAGACAGCTGGGGGCAGGTTCTTGGCTCAGAGTGGAGCGGCAGGACTGGGCTAGTTCAGTTCCCCACTGGCCTTTGGACCAGCACAGCAAGGCTCAAGCATATAGCCTGGTTCCAAGTTGGAAGGCGTTGGCCTGACAGCACCGGGCTCTGAAGTGCTTTCAATATGCAGACCTCACCCATGGTCCTCGGCTCGAAGCAGCAGCTGCCTCCTTGGCCAGCCTCTAGAGACGTAGCAGTGACCTGGCCACTAGGAAGCAGATCTTGCAGAGACTTCCAAGAAACTTTAAGAATGACTCTCAGTTACTACCGACTTGGGCCAGATTTAAACCAATGACATATATAAACATGAACCATCACCTTCAACTGTTCAATAGCATAACAGAATTTCCTTTAGTCTCCTAGCTAATTGAACCTCAGCCTTTATATACTGGTTATGTGGTCAGAGCACTTTGCAAAATGTTAATTCACCTTCCCAGTTTTCCTCTGAGGTAGGGAATGGTAGCCCACGTTTGGGGTTAGTCTCAGTTTACAGATGGGGGAAGCAAAAGAGGAAAGATTAAGTGACTTGCCCAAAACCACAGTAGGAGTCAGTGGCAGAGTGAGGATTGGGTCGTAGACGAGTCCACTGCACCATATACTCTCTTGTAGCTCTCTTCTCCTGCAGCAGTACATGGATATTCATGGTTTGGTGTAAGCAGAGGGGACCGTCAATGGCCAAGAAGCATCCTGGAGAAAGGAAACGATCTTGTAATTGCTCTCAGTGGCACTAGATGTTGCTCCAGAGCAGCAGTCTAATTATAGTCTCACAGCCGCACAATGGAAAAACTACATATTTCAAAAGGTTTCAGGGGGGTTGGAACTTAGCTGTAAAATTTGCTTGGGGCAAAACTTGCTACAGAAGCCCAGGATGGAATCCTCTTTAAAAGTTATTTATTTTCATTTGATTTAAAATTAGCTAAGTGTGGAAGGGGGAAAAAAAGAAGATTCCTGCTTTAAAACTGCCTGGCTTTTGCAGTCACATAACTTCAAACTGGTTTTGCTTGTAACAGAGACTTTCGGTGGCTCCTTGTTTCATCTCAGTATGTCTAGAAGTGAAATAAAGTGTGTATCTGAAGGGGATGGGAATATACAGTTAAAAAAAACCAAATCAGATCCCTAAAGGCATTTTCTCATCAAAGCTTTCCTAAACGATTTGATCTTGGAGACTTAGATCTTATTGCAAGAGTGGACCTCAGTGTGAAAGCCTGAAACTGTATATTCGCCTCGACTTCTTCCTTCCTATTCCCAGTCTTTTCCAGAATTTACATCACCACTGTTTTTGCCCCAAGACACAGCACTTAGAGAGTGTCTGTTGTTTTCTGACTGCTTTACCTCTGCAAGGCAGAGGCATGGCCCCATCAGGCAGGGCCATGCAACTCCCATGGTGGGATTCTGCAAGAGCCAGGCTGCAATACAGAAACAGGGAGCTCAGGTGAGAACTGGAGCCATCCCTTTCCCCCCCAACCCCACATCCCACTGAGGAAGGAATCCCAACAGTAGATTTCACATCACGCATTGCCGTTGGTGTTACAATCAGGACAGTGGTCCTATTCCACTAGGCCTTAGGCACACGTATAGCGAAAGGTAGTTTCTGCCCTAAGAAACTCCCATATAACTAAGTGAGACAGAGGATGGGAGGGGAAAAACAGAGACACCCAACGGGGAAGCAACGTGCTAGGTGTCCCCATGCAAATCCATTACAGAGCTGAAACCAGAACCTAAGTGCAGTCGGCAAAGGGGCCCAAGGCTCAAGGGAAACCGAAGTAGGAAGGACCGAGATGCTGACCTCCACACTGGATTCTTCTGTTCCCACCACCCTGGAGCAGAGTTTCCTTGGTGCCCTCCCCCATGGTGCAGGGAGGGAAGGAAAAGCTGGTCAGGCGGTTCTTAATTTAGCTGGACACTGAATGAGGCATCTGTTCCAGGTGGGGGCGGGGGCAGCTGGAACAAGGAGCCCGAGGGAAAGCAGCAGAACTGTATCTGTCTCCTTGTCGTTGGCAACTGTATATTGCCAAGGACAAGGAGACGGGCATTATCAATGGGCCAAAGATTGCCACCAGGGTACAGGCTCTTCTACGGCATGGCCAGCTTCTCCCCCTGTGAGCGGCTGCAGCGCTTCCAGCCCCGAGCCAGTTCAGCCCTGACCCTGCTTCGCCCCTACAGCTTCCCCAGTTTGGCCAGCCCTGCTTTACTCCCGGGCTGCATGTCACCTCAGCCCTTCCTGCCTGACGGGGCAGCTCCCCCATACCCCTCTCAGAGGGGCACAAGATACAAGACACCCTATGTTCACTCATGATACACCTCATTGGCAGCATCCACACAACTCTCCCTCTCCTGCTTATCCCTTAGCTGTCTTTTCTGCTTAGGGGTACTTTCATTTTTGGTAAAATATTATCAACAAAATAATAATAATAATAATAGCAGCAGCCCAATTGTGCAGCACTGCTCCACAATCCAGCAGCTTAAAGCAGCAGGAGTTTCCATGTCAAATGAATCAGCCCTTTCTGAATTGTCCTGAAGTTGACTGCTGCAAAACCCCAGAGGAGGTTTCCAGTTTTAGACCAACTTAACCAGAATGGACAACAGCTAGTTGAGTGCATGCATGCGTGATTATATGTACACACATGCACACACACACGCACACTGCAGTCAGCAAGTGGGCTTTGCTCCTGAATTCAATAGCTCTCAGGAACAGAGTGCTTACAGACGACTGCAAGATCATGGCCCATATAAGCTATAGAGGCAAAGACAGATCAAAGAGTATTGTTACACTTACATTCAAGAAGAAAAGAAATACGCACTTTGAGATCAGTGAGATCTTCCTCCTTTTGAAGCAGCACCTTAAAAAAAATTAAAAGGTGTTCACAGAGAGCACTTAGAACTATTAACAAATTGTTATCTCCAAAGACATTAAAAAGGCAAGAAAACACAACAACAACTGAATGAAAAATGCAAAGCCTCAAACCCTTACTCTACACTTCTTTCTTTAGGCAACAAAATTAGAGTAGTCTTGAGTTGTAAAATGTATTTAAGTATGTGACATTAGTAATAAGGAGGTATATATAAGATGGTTTTATCAATCACAAAGGGAAGCAAAGGTACTTAACATGGAATATTGCACATTTTAAAAAGTAGCTATGATGAAACAGTTGATTTGTATAACCAGTTTTTATCAGAAAAAGGTATTCACAAAATATTCTCAGTGCAGAAAAGAATAAGTTACTAGTTTAAAGCTCATGATACAGTTTATTATTCAACTGTTTGAATAATAAAGCAATATTTACTGCAATCTTTACATTGAAAAAGCTACAGAGATGAAAGGGAATCCTAAAACTTTCAGCAGCCTTTCACTACCTAACTCTCTTGAAAGAGTCTAGATAGTGATTTGCAACCAGGATGCATTGAGATTCTTTCAAGGGCACTGCAAGGCATCATGCAATGTTGGCACTGCAAGGTGTGCAAACATGATTCACAAGATAAATCCAGAGTTTTCAAACAGGAATCTACAGTACTAAAAACATTCTGACTTGTTGTAGTCTTTCTGAGCATTTTGCAACAGAAGCATTGCTTTTTGCCCACTCCGTGCTCCAATCTATTGCACACCTTCAGTGTCTCAAATGCAAGTTCCTAATAAACTCCTGTCTTCCATTCCATAGGTGAAGTGACGTTTATGAAACCACTCAGAGGGCTCCATTGAGAAAGAAGTCAGGTGAAAGGCTTTTAAAGGAGTCCTACTGAGAGCCTGGCAATCACCCTCCACTTAACCAAGCACCTGCTTCTGACCAAGGTTGCAAAAGTCTGGTGGGTTGTTATTAAGGGACACAGCAGTGCCACCTGGTGCTGAGTTACACGTATAAGTTATCAGAACTTGTAGAGGTGATATCTTTTATCAGACCAACGACATTTCTGACAAAAAATGTCTTTATTTGCTGGATACCTGACTTATAAGTTAGGCTTCCTGTACTTGGGACATCGCTGCTCTGTGTGCAATGGAGTGAGGCCCTCCTTGTCTTGCCAGGTCCTGTTTGCTCACTGAGCTGTGCACATTCATTTTGGGGATCAATTGACTTCACCTGACACAACTCAATGTGATTCTTAGATAGCTGACAGAGCTGGTATGAACTGAATACTTGATAGATAAAGGCAAGCACAAGCTAAGGAAAGACACTTATTTTGCATGACTTATTTGAAATCGTTCTCTGCACAGTTGAATTCTCCTCCGAGACATTTGAGGGAGGAATTAAACTGCAAAATAATAAAAGCCCAGTACCCTTCATAATGAAATGGAATGAATTCTAGATCTGCAAATGAATCAGGCACTTCTGTAGAGCTGCTGGCCCCTAATTTATAGTGATGTGGTAAATGTAATAGAGGAATCTTTAATGAATTCTCCTTTGAAGGGAACCTGGTAACAGAGCAAAGTTCCTTCTGGGTTCCCCCAGATAATCTAAGCTGTACGGTGTCTTTAATCACAATTCCAGGTTTGTCAGCTCCAGCCTCATTCATCTCTGGGAGATGAGCAATGAATGTTACTGTCTGCACTTTGGGTTTCCTAGCAGCTCTCCTGCTCCTGCAGCGCCACTCACACCAGAGACATGTCTAGAAATGCAGCTGTCATGGCAGAGTGCAATTGCTAATGGACCTACCTCTTGTCCCATGGAAGCACTGAGCATGAGGGCTGCATAGGAGCTGGTGGAGGCTTCAGACCAAAGGGCAACATGTTCATGGTGGTCACCTCCAGAAAAGTAGATGGGCAGCCGTGTTCTTCACACACCCAACTCCCTGCACTCCCCAGAATGAGGTAGTGTGAGTTCTGGGGAACTGTGCTGTGGGCGATGAATGTGGGGGTCACCATGGCTACATCTTAATGGAAGGAGAGAAGTCTTGTGGATAGATAGAAATGGAAATCCCGACCCCTGCCAGGACAAACAGGGTTAACAGTTAGCCCAGCAGGACTCTGAGGTAGTGTGCATCACTTAGTGAACATGCAGGAAATTTCTTTTTTGGCAAATGCTGGCTCCTTTTCTCCTGGGATCTGAGAGCGCAGAAGCCAGCCTGTGCGCCTGAGCCAGCTCCAGTAAAAGAACAGCTTCCCCCTGCCAAAATACCCACACCGACTGAAAGAAGCCATTCCCATGGCATTTCCCAAGCCTGCCAAACCAGTGCTTATGGGGTTGCAGGGGTGCAGGGGGAGGGGTGGCAGGGATGTTGAGGAGTAGGCCCTCTCCCAGGAAGGCCAAGCTAGTATATAGCCATGGGGTTTGGCAGTTTGGGGGCTGTTGCTGCAACTGTGATGCTGCTGTTAATCATCCTCCACCAGGACTATGTGCTCCCATGTCTATGGGATGCATCCTTTGCTGCCCCTCATCCTGGGGAGGTCTACACACCACAGTGAAGGAGAGGTAGTATCCCATGCTAGCAGCCCCATTTTGGCTTGGCCTAGCTCATAATGGTCACAGTAGCCTTGAACAGGGAGCAACATTGGCTTAAGCACATGCTTGCAACCAGACTATGTTCTCAGGGGGCACGTCTACACAAGACACTTAATACGCAGTGGCCCAATAACACTGAGCACAGTAGCATGCCAGGCAAAAACCATGCTAATATGCTACTGTGCAGTAGTATTAGGCTACTGTGCAGTAAATGTTACAAAAAAATGTGTGCTGGAGCTACTGCACAGTAACTGTATTTACTGAACATTTAGTACTTCATTAAGCATTAATGAATGCGTAGATGCACCCAGGATGTCCAGGGACTTTGCACCATGGTTACTAGTACACGTGGAAGCTTTTACCAGTGTATCTACATTGCAATAGTTAGCATTTCTGAAGAGGCAGAGGTAGCACAGCTATGCTAGCATTTGCAACAATCACATCGTCGTTTGGCTGTGTGGACAGGCAGGGATGATGTCAGAGGATTGAGTCCATGCAAATTGCAAGTGAACCAGCATGAGAGAATGGCGCAGCCTCTGTGTTGGAACAAAGCTTGTGCATGGCTCAGCCATCGCACAGCCCTGGTGCCTGGATGCGCAGGGACTTCATAGATACCATTACAAACTGCAACCCTGTACAGTGCTCTTATCAGAACCAGCCATGTGACATGAGGTCTTCCCCAGATACAAGTGGCAGGTTTGCAGCACATGCCTGACACACTGCGAATCAGACCATGGCAATTAGCGGGGTAACTTCTGAGCCTTTCATTTGGCCAGAATGACAGGAAAGCAAAGCCCTGTTCAAACAGCTACAAACATTTTTAGCTAAGGCCCAAAACAGAAGCAGGGAATATCCCCTCCACCTGATGCTGCCTCTCGTTATGAGTGGTGATGATGAAGAGGTGACTTAAGGACGGTCTCGCAGTACATACACGAGGAGATGCTTTTTTGATAGGAACATGCTCTTTATTCTAGTAGAACAAGGCAAAACAAGACCCAGTGACAGAAAGTAGATGCTAGATACATTCAGTTCAGAAAAAACACAAAATCTGTAGCAGTCAGAGCAATGAACCATTGGAACAACAGTCCTGTGGACTTTGTGGACTATCACTCCTATCACTTTGTGGACTCCTATGGACTATCACTTGAAGTCTTTCACTCAATCTGGATGCTTTCTGGGACATCTGACAAGATCACCCAGAAATCACAGGCTGAGTGCAGACATTGCCGGGCAAAGCTGTCTGGTTTGTCCTATGTAGGGGGTCAGCTTAGGTGGTCCCACTTGAACTTAAAAATCTATATGAATCCATCTATGTATAGCCTGAAGCACAATGAGAGTCTGATCACAGCTGGTCCCTCTGGGCAGTAATGTAACACAAATTATACATGAAGACTTATAAATTGCCTCTTGTGGAGGTGCATAATTAGCAGCTGAAATTGTACAAGGATCCTCCTTTGGCCTCCCGGTCCATACAGACCTCGGTTCTGACCAAGAGAGGAGCAGCACAGTTCACTATTAGAGGCAACTTAATAACTAAAGGATTCAAATCTCCCTTTAGTACATTCAAAAGGTTTCTCTCTCAACCATTAACAATTGCAAGCAGAAAGTATTAGGTGACAGACCCTCAAGCTAGCACAACTCCAGGCCAATGTGTTCAATCAGTGCTGAGTTTTGGAGGAAAGAGAGAGCATTGCTATGTTATACATTTTAAGGGCATCTCAATGGGTTTTCTAACTTGCATGTTGGCAGGCTCTTGGGTGTCCCCTCTGAGTTTGCAAACAGGACTGTGGAATGGCCCATCAAGGTGTCCACATTTGGAAATTGGGCCCTATTTGAATGCTTGAAGCTCTGACATTTAACAATGCTCTCATGTGACAACAGCCAGCCACCTTTTCCTGATTTTCTCTCATTCTTCTGCCAAATGAGCCTTTTTCAAAACGTTTCCTTGGAAACAGGCAGCTTAACCCTTTCACCCCTGCTGCTACCCTCTTTGCTTTACAATGCAGAATTAGTTCTGCGCTCTGTCATCTTTGCTTCTCTCGGTAGGTTCTCTAACTGCTCCAATTAAAGAAGCACCCCTCAGGTGTTATTTGGAAGATGATTATAAGCACATATGTTTCTGCAGGGTGTATGGCACCTGCTACTTGCAACTGTTGGCATGTGATTGTTGTTTTCCAGTTGTATTTTTTTTCCTTATTCCAGGTGAACGGTCAGGTTGTGAGGCTCTACAATAACTAAATCAGCTTCTTGTTTCTTCCATGCAAAGCATATGGTAACTCCAGCCTGCCTCCTTGCCTGGGAAAATAATTCACCCAGAGTCATTGCATGAATAGTACAAAATGAAATCACTCAAATTGCTAGTAACATGTTAGATGTTACTGTACAGTTCCAGGAGCTTGGCAACTTCTAACCAATTCATCTCACAGAGCTTAGGAAAGTTGGAATGGGCTAAATGGTGGGATATCCACATGGGCATCTCAACACCAGCTTTCCTTTGTCAGGAAAGATTAAGAAACCACCAGAGATGTGTGGACTAATGAAAAGGTTCAGAGCTTGTCCCTGGCTGGGAAAAGTATACAGAAATTCAGCTGCTGGTCTGAACTCAATTACATCTGCTCTGGTCGTTTGGACCTGCCAAACTTGGATGGAAATTCAGGACACAGAAATTGCCATATGGGTTCACAGCACTCATCCTTTTAGTTCCCTTGCCTGTTCTAGCAGTGGCCATGACTAGCTGCTGCAATAGGCAATTAGAGAGTAACCAGCTCTTTGGGCAAGCTTCCATTTGTCAGCAGTTGGTTTATGAAGCCTGAGAGTCTATATTCCTTATAAAGCTCTCTTTTTAAAAATATTTATTATAGCTTTGTATGTTCTCCTTATCCCTATTAGCATCCAGTCATGTACTGAATCCTGATAAATTCTTGTGTGCCATCAGCCATATACTGGTATTGTGACAGTGTGTTCTACAGGCAAGTAACAAGAAGGGTTTTACTCATGGAACATTAAAAAAGGACATGAAAGTTGCTGATCCTTTACAGTTAGAGCTGAAGTTTGGCTTCTCTCACAGCCCACAGGAAATATTTAACATGGGTATCACTTAGACAATCACAACCGAGAGAGGGGAGCATGTGTATTTAGACGGATTAGACATCAAGTTGATTTGTTCTTGTTCTCAACACCAGTGGTGACTCCAGAACAGCTGTTTCTGAAGTGCCTTAAACCATCCCTGAACTAAAAGAACCATCTGTGCTATCTCCACTATCAGTCCATAGAGGAGAGCCAAAAAATCTGAATAGAATGCCCCCTCCAGGGGCAACAATTTGAGTGCTTCATTTCTGGAAAAAAAGAGAGGCCTCCACATGTCTGAAAGGCTCAACCCCTTGTTTTATTATAGTTCTTATTCACCGTTGAAAATCATATCAGGCAGACCTCAGGCAGTGTTGTGGGACAAGACGTACCTATTCAGATGACTCTCCTGCCAAGCTGCCATGATCCCCTTGGTTTCATCTGCCAGAAGGGTTATGTGACACATCTAAGTGATATCATACACCTTCTTGACCAGCCCTCCAATGACAGCCCCTCCATAGTAGAAGTTCCCCTCTCCATCAGGGATGAAGGTTGCTGAAGCGCTCCTTCTCTCATAGGAGAACTGTCTTTGAGGGATGTTGAAGTAGCCAGGGTATATGGCTACCACCACTTCTCCCAGTGTCTCTGCCCCCCATGGGTTGTGGAACACCGTAGCAATATCCAGACAGAACATCAGTATCCAGCGATCCACCTCCCAGTGGACTGTTTCTGCAATATGCCTGTTTATTGCCTCCATTCTGCACATGGCAATCTTCTGCCAGTGGGAATATTTTCTGATCGGGACCATGAAGAGGCTTTGGGCAGGCTGCAGTATGGCTCTGGGAACTGCCTGGGGGTGGTCGGTGAAGATGTAATAGTTCACCTGATAGCCTTCCATGAAGTGCTTCTCTACTGATTCCAGGAAGTGGTCCACAAACTTTACATATCTGTGGAGACACAAAAGTGTCCAGGAATAGCACAGTTGGGGTGAAGGGCTGTTTTCCAGATTACTGGCAAATGGGAGGGTGCTTTAGTAGGAAACAGACTAGGTAAGAAGGGATTTGCCTAGATACTACTATAAGTATACTGCAATAATAAATGCAGGTGGTGAGAATAAAATTGGGTTGGATGATGGCAGAGTAGAGGATAAATTGATTACATCTGCCTTTGTCAGTTGACAATGTGGAATAAACTCCCACTTCCACAGTGCAACCTCTCTCTCAATACCTCTCAAAGGGGACCTGGATCAACATTCGAAAATGGTGTCTGCACTCCTGTTGTTCCAATAGTTTGGGGCTGAACCACTGTTATCAAGTGGATGTAAAAATATTATCCTTCCGATTTGTGCAGGAAGGAATGACCAGGCAAGGAACAAGGAAGATATGAATCAGGCCACTGCTCTGGAGCATGCGTAGATCTTTTCATCACAGATGGGATCTCTTTTCAGACTGTCTAATGATCCTCCACGTATGTCCAGTTTGACAGGAGGAACCTGGGAAGTCACTGGAGGACTCCTCGGACTTGTACTCACCATCAACACATTTCATTTACACCCTGCGTTGCGCTATGTCTAACGCCACAAGAATATTCAAAACTGAAGGGCAAGCTAAATGGCTCAGAAGGTTGCTGCGCTAACTTTTCACCTCTGGAACTGATCATGTCTCACTTAGATTTCATCAATGTCCTCCATAAAGTAACTAGGGGATTCTTATTCAATTTATCCATGTAGTGAAACTACTGCTCTTGCAAATCTCTCCATAAGAAGTGTGGCTAGCACAGGGGAGGAACAGCAGGATTGACAGGCAGCAACAGAGCTTGATGCTGAGGGTGAGTGGAGAAGGAGAACTTGTACTGAACTTGTTTGACCTCTGGGGAGGCAGTAGGGCTTTGGGGATAGAGCACTAGAACAGGAACTTCAAAGGCTTGTGTTGTATTCCTGCTTTTGCCACTGACCTGCTAAAAAACCTTGGGCAAATCACTTCACCTTTTTATTCCTCAGTTTCTCCTTCTTTAAAATAGAGATAATGATGAAAAGTGCTTTGAGACCTATTGATTAAAAGTGTTGTCTTGGTGTTATTATGCATGACTCTCACTTGCTTTTATCAATCCAGTCTCTCGTTGCCAAAAATACTAAGAGTCCTTTACTTTCATGAAGGGGACAAAGAACAGGAGTTAAAGGTGTTTTGTGCTACTGAGTATCACCAAGGTAGTCTGCTTCCTCATCTGGAACAGCTCCTTGAATTCCAGTTTCTCCTTCTTCTCACACTCACTCCCCTCAACAGGACACTGAGCGATGGAGGCGCCAGCATGGGGGGAGAGCTTTACCAATGAGAACATTGCCCCATGAACCAGAGCCCCCGGGCTATTATTCACTCACTTTTCAATGGCAGAGGCAGTCATCCTTATGGGGAGGTTCAGTGGTTTGTAAGCACTGTCCAAGATTTCTGAGCTGAAGCTTCTTTCCCAGACATTGTGGGCCAGCCATAGCATGACAGGTCAGCACATCCCTACACCGGTAGGAACAGGAAAAAGTAAGTAAATAAAAGGTAAGTGGTCCCTGGAGCCTCAGCCCAGTAACTGTTTAAAAGAGACTGGAAGGAGAATAGAGAGAGGAATATTCAATATATACCCCTTCAAGATCCATTATAAACAAAATGCTTCAGTCACCCATCTTCACTCTTCCCTTCCAGACAACAAGAGGCTTCATAACTATGAATCTCCCCATCTGTTTTCATCCTCTCATAGCCTGAGGCATCCAGGCAGGAGACATCAGACTCTGACTCTGTTTCTAGGATGAAATTTGCTGTTGTCTAGGAAGGGTAACAAATAGCCTGTTTCACTGAAATCTCTTGTAAGCCCAGGGGATCCCAGGGTTGGGGTGAATTTTAACCCCAACAAGCTCCACATATGGGAAACCACACACCCCTTCCTTGTATTTGTTGCAGCTTAGATACAGATTGCTGTGCATCGATTTAAAATCTAGGTAATACTAAAATTACAAAATTGTCCTGTTGCCATGGTTATTAAAACACAGTTTGTAGCACGACATTCTATTTTACCAACACAGAAAGGCAGCTTTAATGTGTGGAATCACTACTGACACTTTTTATGTTTGGTCCAACATTCAAACATGTATCAAAGTCATAGAAAATCCATAATCTCTTCTACATGGGCAGTGTAAGCATTGAATAGATATGCAGAAAAAGCCCTGTTACGCCAGACTGCAATGATGTGCTAATATTTCATCTTTTTTCCTCTAGGGAGGGCTCTTGGAAGAAGTCTGAGCTTTTTAAATGAAATATAATGTACAACGCTTGCTTCATCCTGAGCTGCTCAGACTCGTCTCCAGAGCATAGCCCCCTGTTAATTGTTAACAAGATTTACTGGACACCTCATTTGTCCACATTTTGAGGCTATGCCAAAAGTGAGCTCTCTCCCCGCCCTATCTCCCTTCCATCATTTCCCAAGGGCATGACGCCATGAAAGTGGGGTCAAGGGAACCGTGAGGAATAATTTGATGGCTGATGCAGCGGGTTCAGCCAGCCGGGATAAAATGAAGTCTTAAATTCCATTTCCTTGTACAATCATGTAAGTCTGGATATCTGGACAACATACAAATCAGGAACATATGTGGAAGAAAAAAAATCTAAATTAGTTCCTTTTGGACAAAGCACATTATTTTAACAGGGCTGATCTCTTCCCAGGTCAATTATTAGGTCTGATTTTAGTATACCTTATGAGTAAGTTTATTCCTTTATCATATGCTCTTTTATTTCAAAGGCCTTCACTGGACCTCTGACCGACTCATTCCCCAGGACACTGACACAATCAGCACTGTGTGTAACTGCCATTAACTCCCTCCAGGACACTTTTTGCAGTAAAGACTATTATAAAATACATCATGACAGACCTGATTCTCCTCTCACACCAGTGTAATTCCAATGGCTTTGTTAGAATGACTCCTGAGATACACCACCTGTGTAAGGAGAATGAGGCCCAGTGTATCCTTTTGAAATAACAGCAGGTAAAAATAAGGCAAAAAAGAGGGTTTTGTTCCTTATTCACATTCTGTGTTAAAACAGTGAATGAACATTTTGGGCTTGCCCCCACATAGGACCTGAGCATCCTTGGGTCTTCCCGGACACCAGGAAAAGATTACAGCCTATGCACATCTCCAGGTCTTACGTAGTCACAAAAGAAAAGCACAATGGTTTGTTTCAAATCACATACCCGAGCACCCAGCAGATCTCCCCCTCCCTGGCTAACCGGGGAAGGCTTGTCTTTCAAAATGGGAAGCGAAAAATGCAACACACACAAGCATCAAAATAACTGGAAGGCAATGCATTGGCATGGAGACAAGGCACAGGATTACATAGGGCTGCAGTCTCCTACCACTTCTTAAGTAACTTGTTAGAAGCAATCTCATTGACTTCATTAGACTTACTCGATAAGGGTATTGCAAGCAGGCCTTCCTCTAAAAGGGTCCGATCCTGACAGAGGCTTAGCACCACAGCTTTGCATCAATAATGGCACAGCCTACACAAGGAAGGCACATAGAATTGAGTTTTGGAGGGAACTTACTTCTGATCCAGTGTCTTTGGCCAAGGATACAACAACCTGCAAAGAAGAAAAAAATAAATAGAGGAAGAGATGATCAGGTCTGAAGCAGAGGGGGAGAGCAGTTCAAAAGCCAGACGGAGGGAATAAAACAATTGGTGCTTACTGGGGGAAATGCTGGATGGCTTCTCTTCTGTATATTGTAGCTTCGTGGAGCTGCATAACAGGGAGCGAGCAGGGAGAGTTTGCAGGACCAGGCAGTTCAACAAAATGAAAACCAAAATTCAAAACCATGGTTTATGGAAAGGAAGTCAGTGAAAAAATAGTGTCTCATCAGTTCTGACTCTAGTTCTACTCTCACAAGGAATTTGAGAGAAATCCACTGGCAGAGGGACATCCTAAGGCATGTGTAAACAGCCCAGGGAGACTCCTGATGGTGTCAGCAACCCAGAATCTGGATGGCAGAAAGGCAGCTGAAGCCACCATGCTGGGACTCCCCTGCCCAAGAACTGTGCAGTCTGTGCTGTGCCTTTTAGCAGACAAAGCACAGAACCTGCTCCTGTATTCCTGATAATTGACATATCACCTCTTAACAGCAACTGCCCTGGGCTAGCACTGCTTTAACCACAGCACGGACAGAGCCTATCATTGCTGAAGACAGCAATACAACTATTTTAAAAGAAGCCCAGAGGTGACTTCCAGCACCACTGAGCCACAGATTCACAGCCTACTTGGATTTCATTAGATGAAGCTGAGAGCCCTGGGCATTACTACTATCTACCAGCAGCTGCACTAGATTTGTTTAAAGGTGACATGGGCAGTTACTGTGCTCACACAGCAGGTGGACTCTTTATGTAGCTATTCAATACAGTTTGATTTTGCAGAGAATCTTTCCTGCTAAGTAAAATGGTTATTGAGTTTTAAAAAAAGGTAGAGGGAGAGAGCAAAGATGCAGAATTACAAGTGAGGGAGTTGCAAAGCAATTGTATTCAACTCTTTGGGCCTTTATTAAACTATGAGCATAATTAGTTATTAAAGAAAAAGGAGGGTGGGGAGCTATTGAACCAGCTGGAACATATTCCTGTATTAAAAAAAATGGCTTTCAGTAAAATATGCATTTCAACAGACGTTGAATGTTCCAAGCTCAGTGCACTGAGCAACAACTGGAACATATCTAGATTCTTTCCCTCTCTATAATTGTCTTGCTCACGAGATATTTTACATGAAGAGCAGGCTGTGACATGCAATGGGAAAAGAGACTGTCCAGTGTATAAGGGGAATGGACCACGGTCCTGGAATTTCTTAGAGCAGGGCTCATGACATTTGGGGTTGCATTATATTAAAGTAGTTTGCTCAGGGGCCAGGTAATTCCCCCATAATGCAAAGCTATTCCTACCACTGAGTTAGATTGGTTTGACTGTGGGCAAGGAAAGAAACATAATAATTCCCTACCTGGTCTGCTGAGTGGCCTCTTTCAGGGTCGAGGCTAAAGCATCCCTGCACTTCTGTGGTGCCTCCAGAGGCCCCAGTCACTTGCTTGAGGTCATGATGTGAGCCAGGGCCAAAGCTCCTCACTCTTCTCAGCCCAACTCCAATAGTTTGCACGATACCCTCCCCAACCCTAAAGCTCTGGGCCTGCTGGCCTGTACCAGACAAGCTGTGGAAAAACATGAGCTGTGGACCACGTGGGCAATGTGAGTTATGTGAATGTGATGAATCTGCACGCATGAATCTTAAGTTACTTTCTGTTGAATCTGCTAATGTCGATAAGTGCCTACTTTACATCATGTTTACAATATTTTCTGCG
>NW_005842399.1:455670-507178 GCF_000455745.1 Alligator sinensis | reverse complement strand
TTATGGCTGGAGTCATTTATTTGTGAATGCCTTGGACAAAATATAACAGGCAGGTTTTCCCTTACTAAAAATTTAATCCTGGAGCTATCTTGGGATTTTAGTCATGTTTATATAGTGCTATAGGGGTGCAGGGTCTAGCCATGTTGGTCTAAGGACATAGGCAGACAAGGGTCTTTGGGTGAATCTGGTATCTTTCATTAGACCAACTTAAATAGTTGGAAAATTTTTTTTCCAACTATTTAAGTTGGTTTAATAAAAGATACTAGATTCACCCAAAGATCCTTGTCTGCCTATATAGTGCTATTTTGATTCTTAGAATAGAGCTGCAAAGTATCATCATTTTAACTAATATAAATACCAACAAACTAATAATTAATATGATTCTTAGGTATTCATGGTATTTCTAGAATCTCTTAAGAAATGTAGTAATATATATTATTATAGTATGTATATTACTAAGCTTCTCAAGAGATTCTAGGAATACCATATACGCCTAAGAATCATATTAATTATTGGTTTGTTGATATTTATATGTGTTAAAATGATGATACTGGAATATATATTAAACAATGTTCACAGCATAAAGAAAGAGCTTTTGTTGTTGGACTGCATGATGCAGCTTGCACACCACACCAAATACTTACAAGATTTCTGGGCATGAGAAGTAACGGGGAAGGTAGCGGATGTCTCAGTTCCATACTGCAATCCTATAAGTAAGAGGAAAAAACATTTAAGTAGACATTTCTCCAACACTTGGTAGGATTTTCCAAGGTTTTCTAGGTATCCTACGTAGACATTTAAATGATCACCATAACCAGTTGTCTAGCCAATTCACTAGCTAATGCAGGATACAGTGGTATTCACCTTTGGATATAATTTTTGGACTATAATGTATTGCTACTCAGCTGTGAAAGGGCATCTGAAAATACCTGAAGTCCAGAAACAGTCAGATTTAAATTAAAGGCTGAGTTTTGTTATTACAGTGTTATTTACAAAAGTCTTACAGAATTGCAATCTATAAATACATAATTTCCAATAGTTCTTCATTTTAGGGGCCCACTGACAAAAACCTGAGAAATCAGCATATTACCTGACAGCTCTTATAGTAAGGCCAGAAACTCATGTGAAATATAATTAAGATTAATAAAATACCTATTCCAAACCTCCTTTCAAGTGCTTTTTGAGCTTGACTAGCAATTTTTGTATGTGAGAACTCTTAGAGTATGTCTCCAAAGCAGTCAAAAGTGCAACTGCGTCTCATATAGACAACCAAGTTAGCTGTAAGCTGACTAGCTTAGATGCCAATAACAACACAGACACAGCAGAACTCAGCATGTGCTGAAAAACCTACCCTAGCAGCTGAGTGAATAGTCATGTACCGAGTCCACTGCGAACTCTGTGTTCCCACAACTATTATTGTTATCTGTACTGAGCCGGCGGCTAGCTTAAAGCTACAATGGGTACGTGTACAGAAGCTGCAGCCCTGCCTTTGACTGCAGCATACACATACCCTTAGGGAACGAGTTACTTGGGTAAGTAAGATTGGCAGCTGATACTCACCAGACACAGATGGGAATGGTGAACAGAGAAAAAATGAGAACAGATCTTATCCCTTTTCTGCAGGTCATTTCCCTCAGGGTGGAGGAAAGGGCAAATTCCCAATCCTAGTAGCCCTCTACCTGCAATGGACACAGAAAGGCACTAGTCTTCAAGCTGGATGTAGAGATCCCAGAATAAGACACATGGTATTTTATCATGGAAGCACGCAGTGCTGTGGGGTGTGTTTTATCTCATGCTTATACTTAATCTTTCTGAAATCAGGAAACCAAGGAGAGCTGGACTGCAGCAAACACAGGGTCCCAGCTAGTCTGGGTTCTCTCTCTGCAGTGGTTTATGGAAGATGCATTAAGAAATCACCACAATGACCTGGCTATTTACCCCTGTGTAATATGATGGGGGAAGCCATTTCTTCCTGACTGAAGCTTAGCTTCTCTCTTGAAGCTTGATAGCTGAAAACCTTTCCAATTTAATCCTAGGTCGTGGAAATATCACTTGTTCATATAAAGCTCTAACCCCTTGTTAAGACTGGTTCAGTCACTTGACCAAATGATATCAGATGAGATGGTGAGTATATTGACCAATTTCCAGTGTCAGTAATTGCCTGTGACAGAACTTAGTGTACGTGCATATCATTTCATAGACATTAGGGCTGGAAGGGACCTTGGAAGATCATCGAGTCCAGCCCCCTGCCCCAGGGGCAGGAAGTCAGCTGGGGTCATAGGATCCCAGCAAGATAAACGTCCAATTGACTCTTAAAGGAATCCAGAGTGGGTGCTTGCACCACCTCCGGCAGCGGTCTGTTCAAGGTCTTGGGGGCTTGGACTGTAAACAAGTTCTTCTTTATGTCCAGCCTGAAATGGGCTGGGAGAAATTTGTGACCATTTGACCTTGTCATTCCTTGGGGCGCTCTGGTGAACAGCCGTTCCCCCAGATCCTGATGTACACCCCTTATATACTTAGAAGCAGACACCAGGTCCCCCCTGAGCCTGCGGTTTTCCAGGCTGAAGAGCCCTGTAGCTCTCAGCCTCTCATCATAGGGCCTGTTCTCCTGCCCTCTGATCCTGCGCCTGGCTCTCCTCTGCACTCTCTCAAGCTTCTCCACATCCCTTTTAAATTGTGGAGCCCAGAACTGGATACAGTACTCCAGCTGCAGCCTCACCAAGGCCGAGTACAATGGGAGGATGACATCCTGGGATTTGTTAGAGAAGCATCTATGGATGCAAGCCAGAGTTTTGCTCGCTTTGCCGACTGCAACATCACACTGGTGGCTCGTATTCATCTTGAGGTCAATCATGACCCCCAAGTTCCTTTTGGCCGTGGTGCTAGCAAGCATAGCACTGCCAAGCCTATAAGCATGCTGTGGATTTTTCTTCCCAAGGTGGAGTACCTTGAATTTTTTGGTGTTGAAGGCCATGAGGTTTTCATCCGCCCATTTTCCGAGCCTGTCAAGGTCAGCCTGGATCACCATCCTGTCCTCGGATGTGGACACTTTACCCCAAAGTTTGGTGTCATCAGCAAACTTGGCCAGCCCACTCCTAACACCAATGTCCACATCATTAATGAAGATGTTGAAAAGGACAGGCCTGAGGACAAAGCCTTGGGGGACCCCACTGGTCACGGCGCACCACGATGATTGACTTCCATCAACTACCACTCTCTGGGTCCAACCTCAAAGCCAATTCCCCAGCCAGCAGATTGTGATGTAGCCGAGGCCGCAACTGGCCAGTTTTTCTATAAGAAGATCATAGGATACCAGATCAAAAGCTTTTTTAAAGTCAAGATATATGACATCAATCTCTTCTCCCTTGTCCAGGTGATATGTCACCTGGTCGTAGGAGGAGATGAGATTGGTCAGGCAAGACCTACCCGCAACAAACCCGTGCTGGCTATCCCTCAAGAAGTTGCCTTCAGCCAGTCTGTCAAGAATAGTCTCTTTGATGATTTTCTCCAAGATCTTCCCAGGGATGAGAGGAAGGCAAACTGGTAACATGCCTTGCAATACGGAATATGTGAGAACTATAGTATACATTGTATTACAACGCCTCCCTAGTTCAGGGGCCTTTAGCCACTGTTAGAGTCCTGATAAATTAGCCTCCCACCTTTCATTGTGCATTCCTTTTGTCCCAGCAAAATGGTCAGCAACAAGGTGATTCTCCACTTAGGGACAATAGTAGCAACCGCTAGGCAGTAAAACAAACCTCTATCATGTGACTGGGCCCAGTTAATGATGATCAGTCTCTTGATAGTATTCCTGAATGCCAGACCTTCATTTTAGTGACCGGTAAAGCCACTCCTTAATAGATGGAGGGGATGATATATTGGGCAGTCCCAGGCACTATTCTCCTGCTTCGCAGTCTAGTATGCTACCTTCAGCAACCAGCTCTTACCTAAACACCACTTTGGTATCACCTGTACAAAGTACCAAAGAATGTGCTAGGGATCCATCCTGCACTAGCCAAAGAGAAAGTGGAAAATGAGCCAAATGAATTCACAAGTATTCCCTTCCACCTCTAACTTAATGCAACAAGCTGGGGAGCAAAGAGCATTTGAAGCAGCTTTGGTGTCATTGCACACCATTTTATTGTGATGTTATCTCCCCCATTTATCTACCTATCAGCTGTTTAAAATATACTTTTCTCCAATAAATGTCCCCAGTTCCCATGAAAGAAAAAAAAAGAGCATCCTGCTGCTCAGCATCTTTAGAGATTCAAGCTTGGCGATTCTGGGCTCTTAGCTGAAGATTCTGCAGGCCCAGAATTGGGTATGAAAAAGATTTGCTACTAGCCCTGTTCTGCTATGCTCTGATCCACCTCTCTTGCTTCCAGTGGCTCCCTGCTTAGCTATGCACTAAATACTGCTGCACTGCAGCCAAGGTTTGTTCAGAGTTACAAGTCAAAGTGAAACACAGAGTTCAAGATTAATCTCGGCACAGGATGTCTCAGCTCTGGAGCAACAGTTCTGAAAATGTTCCACAATTGAATGTCATGCTGGTAAATGCTGCTGCTCTGAGAGCCTTGGAGAAGGAAGCGCTGTATTCATCCAGGGCCTGATATCCAAAATTTTAGTAACATTATGTTACTGCAAGATGAGGGCAGAGGTGGGATCGCAAAGATTTGCAGAAGCTAACCACAGGAACTGATGGAGCGTATGGAAAGCTACAGGGCTTGAATACATATATGTAGTTTTTAGATTCCTTTAGGGCTAGATTGTGGCTGGGTCCTATGCAGCTAGAAAGGGGTACACTGCCCACCTGTTAGACCCGCTTGGATTGTGATTCCAGGCATGCTAGGCAGGGGGAAAGGCAGATAAGACACAGGGACTGTGCATCCAATATGCTCCTCCCCACACAAAGAGCAAGTGGGTAGGGTGGGCCAGAACAATAGCTTGTCCCCCAGTACACAGAGGTTGGGGGGTATAAAGAGGAAGGGAGAAGTCTGATGTAACGATTATGCATGTCTCAGCTCCAGGTTAAGAGCACAGGGAATCCATGCCTAATGGTCATGAATGAAGCACGATGCCTCTGGGAGCTAATCCTGAGGCAGTGAAGCTTACAGACCACCACTTTCTCAAGCCTACCTCACTACAGGGCCCAATGCTCCAGATTTTTTATGCTCTAGCTCCCAAACTTTTGCCATGGTACATTCCTGCCATTCATAGCTGTGAAGAAAAGTTAAACCAGTATCTTTCTGCTAAGGCCCGAAGCAAACATCCCAGAAACCTCTAATGCAAGCACAGAAAACCAGAACACTAATGAACTGTTAAATATCATTATGTAAAACATGTTAAGGGGTTTGGTAGAGAAGGAAGCTATTTTATGGGTCAGTTAGCACCATCCAGTCTAGAAAGTGCCAATTAATAGTAGGTTACATGCATATAAAAAGCTAAGGAAGATATGCATGTAAAGTAGTTAAACTTTCTGCTCTCCTGCCTTCAGGGAAATAACCGGAATCACAGAAAAATGGGGCGACAAGGGATCTCAAGAAGTCATCTAGTTCAACCTCCCTGCAAGGCAAGATTATTTCTGTTTAAAACATCCCAGATAAACCATTGTATGACCTACACTTAAAACCTTCCCGTGTGGCATGGCATGGTTGGTAGATGTAATAGCATATTTAGGCTTTGGCAGCGTAATGAGGAAACATTATTCCATCATAAACAAATGACTCAGAAGCATGGATTTTATCATCTCAGCTCCCCTATTTGGCTGCTGGTTATTCAGAGCTTCTCATCGTGGTTTGTAACACAATGAGTTAACTCTGTTCTGGCACAGATTTGACACTATATGGAGTCCTTGTTCCACGTGCAGTACATTCACCAGGGCTTTTATTAGGGCAGTGATTAAGATTTACTTCCTTCATTGCATCTGTCTAGTGTTTAACATTTCCAGAGTGCTCCACGCAAATGAAATAAAAAAGCAATTCCCTATTAGAATAAACTCATGAAACAGCATGGAAGTCAATGGTGCCCCACCCATTTACACTAGACAAAAATTTGGCCCATAGTCCCTGATTTTTACAAGCTGCTGTACACAAAGCCAAACTGAAAGTGATATTGGACAAACTGGGGATCAAACAAAAGTCAGGAAAAGAATGTGTTAATCTTACCCGTGTCCAGATTCACCAAAAATCAGCAGTGTTGTTGACCTGAGTTTTATGTTTGTACTTACATTTCTATGATATTTTTTGCCCATCCGTCTGTCCTCCACCTGACAAAGAGACACAAGTGAGATGGGATAGATCAGGGAAGAAGAAATCTGTTGCAGGGAGATGCGTCAAGGATCCACCTGAAAGAGTGAGGGAACCATGCATGGGTGGCTCCTAATTAGAAGTCTGCCATCCAGCTGTGCCTGGCCAGCCCCAGGGACGTCATTACAATTGCAATCAAATCCAACCGAAGATGAAAGGTTTGAAAAACACCTTCGAAGGGACACCTGCGTCTCCCACAAACAAACATTTCTGGACTTGGCTGCTTTTAGTCTGAGCCTAAAAATGGCTGTACAAGCCACCGTACAAAAGTTTAATTTCTCTCTCACAAAGGAAACAGAAAGCGGTTCCTACACAGAAGGTCAACACAAATCTTAAGCAACACAGAAGACCCACCTGAACCATACTAGTTCTTTGTGCTAAACCTCTCACCAAGACAGATTTTATTACCCAAGCAATCCTAATTCTTGAAAAAATTGTCCCAAGGAATCAATGTATTGCATACTATTGTTAGCAAAGAATATTAGCAAAAATAACTCCATCCAGATCAAACCAAAACTTGTGTTTAAGTATTAAGCCAGAAAAAATGCTACTGAAGACTGGATACCAAAAAGTTAAATATTATGGAAGCGCTTGGGAAATATACCTTGTACAGACTGACTACGAAAATTCCAGAGCCAAATATTTCAATCAGAACAAAAAAAAAAGTTTTGCATCATTTTAAGAATTTTTTAATTTCATTTCTACTCCATGCACATTCCTACTAGCAATTCATGACATGATGTAAGACAATGAAATACAAGAAAAGTAAAATCAAATTTGAAATGAAATGTCAAAATCCTGACAAGTAATTTCAAAATTCCTGAATGGTATTTTCCCCAAACTTATTTTTCAATAATTAGCAGGATAGATCATGAGACTAAACAGCAAATATTAATGTAATAAATTCTGTCTTGTAGAAAAATATGGAAAAGATGTTTTCAAAGGAAAAGATCTTTGTTTTTCTTCCTAGTCAGCATGAAAACAAATACTGGGATCTTTGATGTCCCTTAAAAACAGAAATTTTGCGTTTAGACCAGCTTTGGCCTATAGTTCAGAAGCCATCTGTTAACTTGAACATATATGAACAAACAAACTCTTGATACTCCATGTAATGTAAAAAGTGTCTCCTGAGGATAAGATAATCAACAGCATTTGCCAATGATAGCAACTACGTCAGTTCTGTAAGTGCTGCATCTAACAATGGCAACCTCCTAAGTCTTGGATCTAGTAGTGGAAAATCCCAAAGGATCCTAGCCATAAAACCCAAGGAACATCATATAAAGCACAGATGAAAACTCATGTTTACTATATATTAACAGTCATTAAAATTCCCCACTGTTTATATTGTGAGCATGAAAGAAATAAAAACAGAGCTTTCAGAATTAGGAAAAAATAATAAACACCATTGTTAATGAAGGCACATATCGTGGCCAAGTGACAGTGCTCTGGGGTAACAGAGACCTGCAGGATGTATTTTACTGATGATACACAAGGAAAGAGTCCATCGTGACTCAAGAGACCAAACTGAGCTTTAAAGGTGGCAAGCTGAGCTCATCTGACATGGAAATCATTAAGAAACAACTGAATCTCAGGAGGTCTCCTTATCAGACCAGATTCTTAACTGTAGAAACAGATGTAGCTCCATTGATTTCAAAAGAGATCTGCTGGTCACTTATACCAGCTGAGAATCGTCTAGTCTTTTCCTCTTGGAGTAGAATAAAGCAGAAACATCAATAGCATTTTCAGTAAAGAACCAGCTCAACATTAACCCTCTTTTCTCCCCAATTCAACCCCCACTTCTCAAACTTCAAGCAATTAGTATGTCAATAGGTTAATGATGTCCTTGGGATCATCTACCAAAGCTCAGGGATTGAATGATGGGAAGAATCTTTAACAATCCTTCAATGAGAACTGAATTCATGATCAGGAAATAAATCCGTTTTTAAGAAAACAGCCAGAAGGGCACACACTCTTACTTTTGATCTGTTAAGTCCAGTATTATTCGTTATTCTTAAATTCATTGAAGAGAAAGAGAGAAAAGAAAGTGCTCAAAGGGCAAATGTGATTCAAGGTTTAGGAAATGTTTTAGACGTTTTCAGAGTAGATGAAAGAATGGAGGGCAGAAGACATCCAACAGTTCTCTGGGAACATCAGAATTAAGTGCCTGAACTGTTAACAGAAACATCAGTACTCTCAATGAAGTCAGCTACCAGTCTAGAGAGTAGCAAATGTATATCTGTGGTGCTAGAAGTGATTGTAGTTACAGGGCTGGAAACCTGGCTTCAAAATCAAATAAACTAGCCAAATAGGAATTACTAGCCTGAATACAAAACATTTAGTTCATCTGACGCAAGTGTATCAAAGATATGGTCCAAAGGCTGCATCTGGCCCTGTACAATTTGGCCCTTAGGGATGTCTGAGGGTCTCAGACTGGACCGGAATGCTACATGCAGCACATGCCAGACTAGCCCCATGGGTTGGATCACAACTCTGGTGTGTATGCTGCATGCAGCAGACAAGGCCAGTCCAGGATGTGCGTAGCACGCAGCACGTACCACATGGAGCTGGACCAGCCCCCATGCCAGATTGAAGGAAGGGGGTGCAGTTTGTGGGCCTGAGCCTGCCCACGGACTTGCCCCACACTAGTCACCTGGACTGCAGACCAACGCCACAATCCACTGACACTCTTGGGCTAATGCAATATGTCGTCTCTGACAATGGCTGGTAGTAGATGCTTCTAAGTCAGATACAAGGAATCTGACAAAAGACAGTTATGGAATAAGCTGCCGGAGAAGGGAAATTCTTCTCAACCTTTATCAGTTAATGGCTATTATAAAGAGACTAAGGAACAATATTTAGCAGGCTAGAACTTGAGACTAAGTAAGCAGCAAATATTAATTTCTCCCCCTGGTCTACATACAGACATTCAGCAAGTTTTCCAAGAAATTTAAGTACGATCACTCTTTTAGCTCTAATGAGGTATAAAGTTTTATTTGTAGAACAGACACACTGATACATTATTAACAATTATCTATACATAAGAAGATATTCTGGTTTCATACATAGAGCTGCTTTATCTTCTGAATAGATTGTTTCCACCAGTCTTCCCAATGCTGGGCCTTCATCAGTTGGGCTGTACTTTCTTCTTTGATACAGGCAAACTCCTTTTCGAGCCTCTGCTTGTATTTCTGTAAAAATAACAAAATTAAGCAAGTAGTTGAGATCAAATATGATTCCCTTTGTGTACCATTCCTTTCAATCCCCAGCCCCGTGTCCTGCTCCACCATGTCAGATGATTGTGTACAGGCCATTTATTTTCTATGCTTGACAATGCAGCTCTGTAGACAATGAATTATTCATTGCCTTTCTTCCATTTCTTTTTGTTTTAACAGGCACTGAAACAGCATCATCAAGATGTAAATTTTACTTTTGAGTATCAATTGGGTTAAAAATGAAAGCTCTCCATCCCAGCTCAGTAAGCTCCTAAAAGACTAAGGGAGGGGTTCTCTTCAGATCTGGCTGTCTTAAAACCTACTGTGGCATAAAAGCAAACTCAAATTTATGTGATGAAGCTGCTGAAAGGTCCCTCACCCAGACAAAACCTTCTGCTTTCACAAAAATTTCCAGATCTACTGAATATGGACGTCTGGTTCCAAAGAAAAAAAATGACTTCCCGAATGTGCAAGTACATAACAAAGCATATTTTATAATATATATTTACTGCATCATATGTACATCTAACTTTGATTAATACTAATCTCTCTCTCATGAGCAGATTCCATGCCCAACAGGCAGGTTGTAAGGCAAATACTAAAGTATCAGTAGGCTTGGCAGAATTCAATTAAAAAAAAAAAATGTTGACCGATAATATCAATGTTTATTTTTAAGCATTTATTTCGATTTTTATCTATTTAAATTTTCAGGATTGCATTAAATTTGTTTCCTTTGTTCCCAGTCCCCTGGGGTTTCTGAGAGTTGCAGTCCAAACTACAGTCAGCACATCCCCTTTCTATAAATTTTGATTATTAATGATGGACATATTTTTTGTCAGTCTGTGAGGCGAAGTCAACATTTACTGATAAAAATCGAATCCTGCCAAGCTGCCTAAGTATTCTCTAGATATACAGAGTGATATAGAACTCTGTATATCTAAAGGATACCTAATGCTTCAGCAGTTGCCTCACAATTTATGGTCTTGCTGCCAACTGCTGTAATATATAGCCTACAATTACACACAAAATGAACACAGAGGCAGTAGACCATGTCAGTATGAAGTCAGCAGAAAGTAGAGCAGGGTAGCACCTTAGATCCCAGCAGATATTACACTTAGGATGCAATTAAGCTGTTAATTGCACCATAACTTGCCCACTTCAGTGATTTAATGGAACAAAAACAGAAACCAGCCACAAAATTGCTCCACAAAATACCTGGAATATTTTTGTTGCTGCTTTCCATCACACCTTAAATTGACCATGCAGCAGGGTAGCCCTGCCACGGAGCTCAATTCCAGCTGCATGGCGGGCCTTGGTTGCCAGCCATGCAGTACAGCCATGTCTAGGGCTCAGCACCCCATGCTTTTCAGGATGCTGAGGCATGGGAAGGCCATCAGCTGGGCTGGGGTACTGGGTCATGGTGAGCAGTGGGGCTCACTGTGACCTGGTATTGTGTTTGCCTTCTCCCACAACTCCCTCAGGGCATTGCAGGAAGTACAACTGTTGGGATCAGGGATGCAATCTCATTGCACCATTATTTTAATGTCTGCCAGGTGTGTTAGAGACCAACTTGTTCAGAGAGACATGAGCTTTCACAGGCAATAACCTACTTCATCAGATGTTATAATAATATCTGACAAAGTAGGTTGTTGCGTACGAAAAGTCATGCCTCTGAACTAGATAAACTCTAAAGATGCTACCTGCCCTACAAAATGAATGCTGAATCTAGTTGAAATAAACTCAGTTCACTTGGGGCAGGGCCATTTAGAGAACTGGACCAGCACCATGGGTTTCCAGGAAACTGTAACAAAGCACCTTATCCTAGGTGCTGAGTTAGGCCCGCTGTAAATCAGATGAAAGAAAAATCTGAAATAAAAATGTGTTCATTCTCTTACTGGCCCAAGTGAAGAGACATGAACCTGAAAAATCTGGAAAGAAAAATTTGAAATGACTCAGGACTTTGGATGGATGGATGGATGACGTTTTGCCTGAATGATGGAGCACTCAGCAGAAATCACTCCAGTGCCTTCCATTTTTGTCACTGTCCTAGGGAAGTGGAAAGGAAAGGAAAGGAAAAGAAAGGGGATTTCTGCTTTGTCCTTGATCTATGCAAAGACTTGCAGTGAGCACTGACTTTCTGTGCAGATAAACACTCTTCCATTAAGAGGTAGCCCCCAGAAACTGCATTTCCACTTAACACCAACCATATAAGCGGCATCTCTTGCTTCTGCTGCTGACAGGTGACCCAACGTGGTTTTGGCTGTTGTCACAGAGGCAGTTTCTCTGCAAAGAATATAACCTGGAGTATCTGTGAGCACTGTTGCTGGTATTTCTGGCCAGGTCCTTAAAAACACAAGCATGATTTTCCTTTTACTTTTCTTGCAGAAGGGGGTGAGGCAAAAGGAAGCACACTTTTAGTGTTAGTGATACTGAGAGAGAGAATTTAGAATCAACTAAGAAAATCTTCACAGCAGGATCCATATTAAATTAATGTTCCTTTGTAGTCTCATCCACGTAGGAAAGAGTTCAATTACTTTACACTGGAATAAAAATGTCTCTATGTTTCATTATGTGCACATCTATTATGTAATACTTGATCATATAATCAAAACCAGGTAGTTTTTGTCCCAGAATGGGCAAGCACATCTGGCAGACTAGGATAATTTCCAACACTGACTGCTGGAATCTACCATTAGTAGTAATAACTTTACACCAGCTCTTTGGCTTCACCAAACCAAAGACTGCTCTCCTGCATCAGCATAGCAGAAAATTCTGAGGATGGTGCTTGGACCTGGAAGTGCAGAAAAGTTCAGTATATTCTAATGTTACCTGCTCTTACGTTCAGTCAACAGCTTAGATTCATGGATTTCTAAGGGAAGTCCTGCTTGTTTACGACGGATTAAAGTGGAAATCTTCTCTTTTGGGGTTTCAGGTCCTGTGGCAGAGTGAAGAAAACATCAGCCTTATATCATTGCTTCAAAGTAACTAGATGCAGCTGGAGGTTATATTTTTCAGAAGAAGCTTTGCAAGAACATGCAAATTCCTTTTGTTTGAAGGATGTCAGATTTTAAAGGTCTTCTTTCCTAACAGAGCACCCAGATAGCTCTTCAGCCAGGCCTAAAATTGTGTTAGTAGTGGCCTGAACTGCCATGTGATATGCTAGGACTGAAGTGCTACACATGCACAGGGGCCAATTCTTGTCCTCAGTTAAGTCCCAGAGCAGGGGATGTGCTAGAGGGATAGTTATGGCTACTTGGGGCTACACAGAGTACTAGGAGATTGGTGCACTTACAGCAGCTAGCGATTGCTCTGGATTTATGCAAGAGGCTGCACCAGCCCTTGTAGCATCTGAGACTCTGGAGGACACACACCTTGCTGTCTTTTTGCTGGCAATGGCATGTGGCAAGTGTTCCCACCAAGTGACTTACTTGTTTCCTGTACCTCGTCAATAGTGATACACTCATCAAATTCCAGAAGCATCCTCTCTGTGAGGGAAGCTAGTGCAGAAACAAATTTCTGGGCACACACTGTAGCGCAGGCCTGTGGGAATGCAAGGATCATTCATGACTTTGTTTATTCTTATAAAAAAAGGATTGTCTTAAAAAATACCTGGTTTAACTACCAACTTCTCTTCATAACTGGAATAAAATACCAGGCCCTGAAATAGCTAGCTGCTCGAGTCAAAAGGGTAACAATAAATAAGAATCTGGAGCATGACTCCATTGAACCTTCAGTAAAAGCCTTTTGTTTTTAATGCTCTTTCAGGACTTTAGAGGAACACCTTCCTTCAGAGTATTTTTAAATTAGGATGCAATTTCATGTTACCCTATAACAATTCTAGTTGTTCAGAGTCTTAATACTACAGAGAAAAGCTTCAATTATTTATGCTAGGGGAGACGTCCACAGAGAAAAACAGACGCCCACCAGCTGCAATTTAAAAAGCTAACCAAGGGGTGTCACCAGTATTCCACTCACATATACAGTGACTACAACGGCCAATTTGAGTGTGTCAGTTAAAGCTGTTATCATAAAGGAAACGGAGAAAAGCAGGCACATTCCTTCTCTCAGTTTGCATTGGGAATAATATTCCCTGAGAACAATGGATGTGTTAATTGTATGGCAAACCTCTATTTATGCACACTTAAAAAAGGTGCAAGGTCTAGGGGTCATAGTACAGAATTCTGAGTTAAAAGCTATTTTCTGTGATGGGACTGCTAAAACCAAAAGAGCTTTTTTAGTTCACTTTAATTTTTAAAAAACATCCAGGCCCCCAATTTTAGTCGTCAGTGAGAAATCTGTTGGGCTCTAACAAGCCACGTTTTAGTGTGTCACTCATACTTGCAGTTTCTGGGTATTGACATGAATCCCATCAACTTGGTCCTTTTGTCTTTTTTCCTCCTCTTCACACAAAGTCTTCAGCTGGGACAAGTTGTCTGGGTGCCCAAGAGCTGGATGCAATTTATTCTTGTTCACAATCTTTAATCAAACAAGATAGCAATTTGGTCAAGAATACCCAACTGGGTCACAGAGAGTGAGACAAATAAAACAACTGTTTTAAATTGAAGTCAATAAAAAGAGTGAAGACTATCTACTGTTAACTAGCTGCAAAGAAACCTGGCAGTGCAGTATAGGCCAATCCTATAAGGAACTACAGAGGAAGACATTCCCTGATCCTATTTACAACACAAGCACTAGAGATGACCAAGCTGGAGGTGATGGCATGAGCAGCCATGTTTTTACCACTTACCTGTCAGTGGTGTTAGCTCCCTTTTTTGAATGGCTTTAATCTCAAATGCTGATTCCCTAATATTGATATAAACCATGTGCTATCAATCTTTTCATGTAAGGTGTTCATTTGCTCCCTAAAGGATCTGTCCCAGTTTGCAGGATTTGGCACAAAGCCCACTGCAGGTAGCAGCCTTTGATTCCAAGGAGCAAAATTCAAGTCTTTCCCTTTCCTGTCAAAAATAACTCCAAGTGCTCACCTTTTTGCTCCCTTCTTTGCTTTGACAAATGAAAAGTCAGATTGCTCACAGGCTCTGGGATAAAGAATACAAGCCGTGTGTGCTGAACATGAGCCGCAAGATAGGCAGAAACATTTAATTAAAATCATTAACTTTCTGGGAGCTTAGAATCTAGGAAAGTAGGGCTGGAAGGACTTCACAAGGTCATCTGGCCCAGCCCCCTGCTCAAGGCAGGCTCGTCCCTGACTGAAACATCCTGGGCAAGTGTCTGTCCAACCTCCACTTCTCCAGGAAGCCTGTTCCAATGCTTGACCACCCTTGTCATCAGCTTGTACAACAGTATTCCCCAGCCAAGCATATGCTAGATTTTCTACCACATGTTGCTGTGGAAATTTCTCAGTGCAGGTTAAGCTGGTTAAAGAACGATACAAAAATGCTTTTTGCTATCTGTGGCATATTTATGGATGAAGAATTCCAAGATGCCCATAAACTATACCTTTGCATTGTCCCAAGCCTCTATTTGTTTTCTGTAGAGGTGCCGAATCTGATCCATGGAGCATCTGAACTGCTCTTCATGTTCCTTTAAAAGGCTGTCAATAGCCAGATGGGAAACGTGAGGGAGCTGTTCTTCAAACAACTTCAACTGATCTCGGAACTCTTTTGGAAAGGGAGGCATGCACAGGTTCAAGTCAAAGAACCAGAAATCATCAAAAGAATACACAGTATATGTGTCAAAATGACTGGATGCTTTGTTCACACAATCTTTTTCATACTCTTTCTGCTTTCTAGTCCAGACCTCAGTGCTTTAAGAAACATACAGTTCCCAAACATCTGTACAGGTCTGTCAGCTAAATGCTTCTGCAGATGACATTTTAGCATCTGATATCATCCAAATTACAGGTCATTACGGTACTCAGTTCTGGTCTGACTGAAATCAATTTAAAGTTTTGCACTGACTGAAATGAAAGCGGAAGTGAGTTCTTATGTGTTGCACAGTTTGAAAGCAGGATATAACAATGCAGTGGTATAACGAAACCTTAACATTATATGAGGGCCATTCTGATTCCTTTTTCCATTATCACTGGACTAAGACTGAAATAAGGTGACTCCAGACCTCTGAATGTTCCAATTGTCATTTCCTACTAAATAAAAGGAACATAAAGTATTTGCTCTAGGAATTTACCTCTGAGGCAGGAATTGTAGTAGTCATCAGTCTGGGCTTGATAAGACAGGAGCTTCTGCCCCAGCACTTCTGCACACTGCTCAAATGTTTCTTGCAGATAGTCAGGCCTGGTAATTTGATGCTTATCCTTTCGGTAGAACTCCTTTGGAAAGTAAAAAAACCCCCAAACATCCAATCAAAGATTCCCTTCCCTGAACATATTAGTAGAGAGGATCTTTAGAGTTTTTTCTTCTTTCTGTGCCACCTTTTTCCCCTTCTCCCTGGGCCTTATCAGAGATTTTATGTTGAGCCTGTAGCTGCCACTGAGAGGAAAATAATGTGTGTAGTAAAATTACCAGGTATTAGAGGAGAATCTTTGTGTTACAACTAGTAGCAACATCTTGCTATTGAGATTGCTGTCCCTGAACTCGCTGGCCTATGAAGTGTGATTCTGAATAATAAAGTAATTGCAGCATATTTATAATAAACAGGACAGCCCATGAGAAACTAGAAGCAAGACATTTTCACTTACACTGTCTCAGACTCTGACACTGCTTTCAGATCCTATTATAATTAATTTTTTCACTTACAGTGTTTCAGACTCTGATGGTGCTTCCAGATCCTGCTATAACTAATTTCATTCAAGTTGCGTACCTTGGAGTCTTTTCTTTTCCATGACTATAGTAGAGATGTGTGTGTTCATCCTTTCCTGCTATGCTGCCTTACTGGGATAGGAAGGCTAATGCGGCTCAGTATGTTGTTAGTAGGAGCATTGCCAGCAGTTTGAGGGAAGTAATTATTCCTCTCTGTTCTGCACTGGTGAGGCCACATCTGGAGTGCCATGTCCAGTTGTGAGCCCCCCACTATAGAAAGGATGTCCAGCGGAGGGCAACAAAAATGCTTTGGGGGCTGGGGCACATGACTTCTGAGGAGAGGCTGAGGGAACTGGGCTGATTTAGTTTGCAGAAGAGAAGACCGAGGGGGATTGAATAGCAGCCTTCAATTACCTGCAGGGGGGTTCCAAAGAGGATGGAGCTGGACTGTTCTCAGTGGTGGCTGGTGATGGAGAAAGGAGCAATGGGCTCAAGTTGCAGCAAGGGAGGTTTAGGTTAGATATTAGGGAAAACGTTCTCACTAGAAGGGTGGGGAAGCACTGGAATGGGTTACCTACAGAGATGGTGGAATCTCTATCTTTGGAGGTTTTTAAAACCCCACCACAAAGCCCTGGCTGGAATGATCTAGTAGTGGGTGGTCCTGCTTTGAGCAGGGGGTTGGACTACATGTTACCTCCTGAGGTCCCTTCCAACCCTAATTTTCTATGATTCTATGATACTGAACAGTTTAGCTAATATTTATACAGAACTTAAAGCTTCAGTGGCATAAGTATTATTATTCTATCATTGGGTGAACTGCTACAGAAGGGAAAATTACTGTTAATATCCAAAGCAATAAGTAAAAAACAAAAAACTGGAGAGCTACCATAATGGAAAGTCTGCAAAAGATGCTTTCTTACCTCAGCAAGATACAGCAAAGTGTCATTAGCCTTCCAGAGAATATCTGTGAGAATCCCTTTAAAATGACTGAAATCAAGACAAACAGGGACAATCCAAAATGGATTATACTAGAACCAACTTCCAAGAGAAGCTCTGCTAGCTTTTTAAAATATATTTTATTTTTTATTATTTTAATATATTCCCCTTTCATGTTAAGTAAACCAAAATATAAATACAGCAAGAAGAGCATAACAATAATGTGCTCATAAAATGGCTCACAGTTAGAGGAAAAATTCATATCCAGCATATTAAAAAAGGCAACCCCCTCCATCCTGTGCTTAAGATCATAAATCTTATTGTTTAAGGAAGCCCAAAATATCAGAGGCTGGCTCAGGTGTCTACTGACAGGAGACAGAAAAGAAAACAAGTGTAGACACACACTGCATTTGAAAGTATGGTGTAATACCAAGACCTCAATTAACTAAACATCACAGTCCATCATTATCATGGCTTACCCAAGCTGATGTATTTTAGAATGATACCTACAGGCTGGGGAATTCCCTTCTCGTCAATACAGAGGCAGAAAAGGATCCTGGAGTCATTATTGATGCCAAAATGAACGTGGGCTGACAGTGTGGGGACGCGGTCAGGAAGGCCAAGCCCACCTTGTCATGCATCCACAGATGCATCTCGAGCAGGTCCAAGGAAGTGATCCTCCCCCTCTATGCGACACTGGTCAGGCCGCAGTTGGAGTACTGCGTCCAGTTCTGGGTGCCGCACTTCAGGAGGGATGTGGACAGCATGGAGAGAGTTCAGAGGAGGGCCACCTGCATGATCAGGGGTTAGCAGGGCAGGCCCTACGAGGAGAGGCTAAGGGACCTGAACCTGTTCAGCCTCCACAAGAGAAGGCTGAGGGGGGATCTAGTAGCTGTTTACAAACTAGTCAGGGGGGACCAGCAGGCATTGGGGGAGTCCCTGTTCCCCCGAGCACTACCAGGAGTGACTAGAAACAACGGTCACAAGCTGGCAGAGGGTAGATTCAGGCTAGATATCAGGAAGCGCTACTTCACTGTCAGGGCAGCTAGGATCTGGAACCAACTTCCAAGCGAAGTGGTGCTGGCTCCTACCCTGGGGGTCTTTAAGAGGAGGCTAGATGAACACCTTGCCAGGGTCGTTCGACCCCAGTACTCTTTCCTGCCATGGCAGGGGGTCGGACTTGATGATCTGCTCAGGTCTCTTCCAACCCTACCAGCTATGAAACTATGATACTTTAGGAAATACTAAGCAAACTTACTCAGGGTCTTGAAGTTTCTCTCCAAAGATCTGGAACTTCTTGTCAGTTCGAGTTGGTCTGCTGTATCTGTGTATGCTGAGGAAGCAAGTATTTTCTGATGATTCAAAAATATTCGGACTTTTGAAAAAGGTTAGTCTTTCCCACATTTAATTAGTTGCAATATTCAGTCAGGTGGACTTTATCACATTAAAAACATGGTGGCAATATTTTCAGATCCAAAATTAATCCTATACGAAAATTATCATCTGGTAGGAGTAGCAATCAAGATTCTTTTTCTATATTGTTCCACAAAACTTTCCCTTTTTACCTGTTTTAGGTGATCAGATTTGTACCTAATTATGCTAATGTCCATTTAATTTGACTATGAGCCCAGATGAGTATCTGAAAGAGAACATCCTGTTTAAACACCGACATGTGAAAATTAAAACACAGAAAGCTTAATTTACACACACACCCACACACGCACACCCACCCCACATTTTGAAGACTGTACTCTTTGTAATTGTTTATTATATCCACATCCCTATTTTGTATAACAGCAACCTGTATCCCAACACACTTCAGAGAACATACAGCAGGAGAGGGAGGGGGAAATTTTCAGACAGAGGTAGGGGAAGAAAAAGTGATGAGATCTGAAATAAGAGGGAAAACAGGTAAGGCAGAAATACATAGAAAAGATTATCCCAATGATGGGTACAGCTGGGCTCACACCAATAGTAGGTGGAATATGTAAAGGGACAGAGAGCTGAGCAATGTTAGACAAGCAGAAAGAAGAAGATATAGAAGGGAAGGAAAATGGGATTTCTCCTTCCATGGGCCTTACCTTGAATCAGAGACCCTTTTGTTCACAGAGACAGACTTCTTGGGTGCAACAGGAGTAGCAAGGAAAGACGGATAGGTCTGGACATTTTCATTTACCATGTTTAACCCCGACTCCTTTTGTGTTATGGTGGATGGATGAGTTGCTTTATAAGTAATAAGGAAAAAGGAAGAAATTCTATAAAATCAATATTAAGCCCTCCCTGTACAATTATATAGCATGTTCTTATTTCTGGGCTGAGTACTGAATGCCTCAAGTGAAGAGAGAACCTCAAGAGGTTTGAGAACTAGATTAAACACCCAGAAATTCAGGAGCTTGTCTCTTGGGATGTACGTAGGCTGCTCCAGCAAGGTCCACGGGAAGGACTTTGCTATCACCACTGTGGGTAAAAGAAGTGAGTCTCTTCCTCTCCAGGTCACTGTTTAACTGGTGGTTCAACCTTTTTTAGACTCAAGCCTCTTTGCTTTTCATAAACAGCAGGTCAGGATTTCTCCAGAGGTCTCAAGACTGCACTCAAGAGCTAACAACAGCTATCACGTATTCATCCCCACTGTGTTTGCCAGCACACCATATCCCCAAAGAAGGCTGGGCACACAGGTTATGATGCACAAGTAGTCAGTTAGCATGCATACAGCAGACAGGAGAGAAAAGTGGCTTGCAGATTTATGGAGGTCTCTTTATGTCTGCTCACAGCCACACGTTAAGAGTTGCCAAGTAGTCTCTCTCTCTCCCTCTCTATCAGTACAAAAGAAAAGAACGTCAGCCATACAAGAGCTGCTTGCATACCAATCGATTTTGATTGTGTGAGTTCATCTCTCTCATGCCGCAGCTCTGTGGATTTTTTGGGTTGCTGAATTCTGAAACAAAAAGAAAGAGCTACATGGCTACTAAATCCCAGTTCTCTATCTCTGCCACGGTCTGACTGAAGATTTATCTCCGAGATGGGGTCACGTGTAAACATAATAACTTGCATAGAGACTATTTAACCCATCGGGCCAAATTGGAAATTAGGAGTTTCTGCAAGAACAACTGCACACACACACATGCTACTGAAAATGATTTGGGCTTCTACTTATATGACAGCCATAATTTTCTTGTTCCTTACTATATCCATTTTCTTATACCTTTACGTAGCATTTAATCACCCTTTCATCCAAACAGAAGTAAAAAATTAGCAGCTGATTAACATGTTTTTACAATATTGTAGCTGCACTAGTGCAATTCTATCATTAACAGCAAGGCAGTGAGATATTTTAGGTTGTGAAATAGTTCTCTCTAAATGAAACAAAAGTCCAAATGGTTGGGACTTTTAAAACTAGACTGGACAAAACACTAGATAAAGTACTGCTCATGCATGTTTCAATCCTGCACTGGCACAAAGATGAACTGGATGATTTAAATTCAGTGGGACCTTTTTATTCTACAAGAGTAAAAATAACAAATATATGGAATATCTTTGCACAATTGTCCTGGGAACCTCATGAAAATAAGATGTAATTGCAATGAGCAAAATATTAAATAAATAAGTTAAAGGAATAACAACTTTAGACATGGAAATGAATGGAATAACATTCACTCACTGGAGTAAATTTTTGATGACGCTTACTGCTACATCATCAACTGCTGGCTTTCCCATTCGGCTTGGATTCAACAGTGGAGTATTCTCTATCCCCATAACCATCACCTTGTTCTCCTCTCTGAAACTCTCTGTTCGAACTGCTGCAGTGAGAGAGCCTTGTATGACAATCTCTGGCAGAATTAGAGTGGGAACCTGGAGGTGGAAGAGAAGAAAATCCTACTGAATGTAATTAAAAGATGGGTATGCAGTTATTTCATACAGGCATTCATTTCTCAAGTATATTTCTAGTCACTATGCACACTGTCCCATGCATGGGTTCAAAGAAAGACCATCTTAAATATGTAACATTTAAAATAAGTTACTCTCATTCTGCAGCTATGAGAGCTAACAAGTATTACGAGAATCAAAAGAAGCAATATCCAAATAGACGGTCTTAAACCAATGATTAACTTTGCATTAGTGATTCCAAAACAAGGTCCACAGCCCATAGGTAGTCCATAAGACCATGGTAAGTAGCCCACGGTTTGTCTGCAGATCACACTGGGCCCCACCTGCCTGTACAGTATTTTCAGGTTTGATGATAAGGGTGCATGTAGGTGCATGAGAAATGTTGAGGGTTACAAGTGGTCTGTTGGGCCAAAATGTTTGGGTATCACTCCTCCTGATTATAAAATAAAACCACTCTGTGGGGACGACAATCCAATTAATAAGGAAAATGAATCCTCTGATGCTAAAACTACTATCTAGTGAAACTCTTCTTTTTAAAACACCTCCCACCCTTCAGTATCATTCATTAAGGACCAGTTCCTGCAAAGAAGTGAGCACCTGTAGGATGGTATGGAGCAGCCTCAACTTGTGCTTGCCTCACTGGTAGCTGAGAATGCTCAATGCTTTGCAGGATTAGGCTCTCTATAGCCACCTCTTGGGCAGCTTGTGAGAATTTGAAAGCATATTGATTCTTTACTTGAAAATTCAAAATAATGGGCTAAGAAAAGCCTTTTTAAATATAGGAATAATCAAAATACTGTGTATTTGTGTCATAACATTCATCTAAAGGTTAAATAAAATACAGAGGTTGGCTAATATTACACTAAAATATAGTAGGAGACGACTGTATTTACCACTAGACAATCAAGGTATTTGCTCCTTTTTTTCATTTCTTTCATCACCACTTTGGCAAAGTCAAACAGCTCTTCTGCAGTAACAGCCTAATTACCAAGAAAGGATAACATGGAAGGTATTTTGTTACATAAAATAGTGAGTTTGGTAAATGCTAATTGTTTATTACATTCATTTAGCATTTCTAATCTGCTCTCTCACCCTCACACAGAAATCCAGAGACAAAGTCACTGTCTATAGAAACAGATTTTTTTTTAAATGACTGACAGTGTACTGCTCTCCCCTCATTTCATCCAATGACTATTAAATGCAAAGGGTAATAGCTTGGCTTTAAGGACTGCCAGAGAGGAGTCTGGATAATGCCTCTACAGTCTACATACTTGTGGACTCATCTTAATTTTTGCTGGTGATCAATATTTGGAGTCCCCAAATAAACTTCTTGCACATTAACTGGCTGTACCATGAACCCTGGGAATGGTTATTGATTATGATGTTGCAAGAATATTCTTTTTTTTAGACAGAAGTCAGACTTGAGACTACCTGAGAATGTAAAGGGAGTGGACTGGCATTACCTACCTAACTTCCAGCCTAGTTACCAAAATTTATGATTCTTAAAAAGCCTTACTTACAATCCCTGGCATTGTTTTAATTAAAAAGACAATCCATGTTAATGTGTGCACATTTCTGTCCTTTCCTGGTTTGGTGACATCCCAAAAACTTACAGTCCAGCATAGTGCACGTCCATTGGACCACAGTGAACAGTGGTGGATGTGTCCAGACCTCTACAAATGTGTACAGTGAGCTAAATTTACAATGTCTCTTTGGAACTTACTTCTTTATCTGCAGTAGGATGAGCACAAGCATCTATTTTCATGAGGAACTTCTCCAAATAGGAGTTTAATGTCTGTGCCTGCAAATTGGAGTTCGCTACCTAGAGCAGAAGATGTTAATGACGTTTAAATTCACGTGACACTGGTGAAAATGGAAATGTGCACACAAGCATCAGAGTATTTCTTCAGTCATGAGGAGAGACAGGTTTCAGATTCTCATGGAGGGAATAATGCTTATTTTCAAAGAGTAAAAACAGTGAATAATAGGTTCCCAAAATGGGGAATGAATTAATTGATTTACAGCAGCAACAGTATTTTTCATGGCCTATACTGAGCAGATGTCTGGTTTATGCACATATATGCGGTTAGAGTTGCATCATGCAACTAAGGTTTTGATATTTTCAAGACTAACAAGGATATATAGTTCTTAAATAAAGAGAAAAAAGCCACTGCACTCTCCATTCCATCAGTGTGTAAGCCTCTTCAAACCCAGACAGAAGTCAGCGATGAAGTAAGTGCTTTATATAATAATTAAGATGTAACAAATAAAAGTTTTGATAGTTTTCTTCCTACCTCTGATTTGATTTTCACCTGTAGATTTGTCAGGAATCGCTGGATTTTATCCATGAAGAGTCGATCCACAGCAAGATAATGGAACTTTGATTCAAACTTACCGATAACTTCATTAGCCTGGGACGCAAATGCCAATAATCACAAAATGCAAAAAGTACATATTAAACCTATTCTAACCTTTAATAGCAATAGCTACTGTGAAATACATGAATGTGCTGAATCTGCATGTGTGAATCTTAAATTACTTTATGCTGAATCTGCTCATGCCAATGCATGTATAGTTTTACTTTGTGTTTACAGTGTATTTTGTGCCTGCCAGTCTGGCAGCACTCTTTCCCACACCTGTGGCTGGAGTAATTTAATTAGAAATCACTTGTGGCTGGAGTAATTTATTCATGAATGTCTTGGTCCAAGATAACACTTAGCACTTCTATAACGCTTCCCATCACTAAAGGGTCATGAACACATTAATAAAGACAGGCTCTCAATCCAAATCTAGAAACAGGGGAGATGAGAAAGGTTATTTTAGCTGCAGCAGTTAATCTGAATACTAGACCTACATACCTGTTCTAGGTAGTTTGACTCCATCTTCTCCATATCCCCCATAATTATTCCTTCAACAAAGTCAACGCGTGCAGTTTCTTGCTCTAGACGCTTGCAAAAAAGCTCTACCTCTTCTGAAGAAAAGTTACCTCCCTCTGAAAATAATCTAAACACAGCAGGCAGGAAACAAACACACAAATTGACTTGGGTTCTTCCCCCGCCCCCCCCCCGCCCCCCCCAATTTTTTAACTGAATAGTTATAATTTTATAATCTTAACTGTTACGTATCTATTCCAGGGATTAAAATATTATTATAACAACAGCATGTCTACATTTTTTAAGGACGTACTTTAATTTTATTGTACCGACTTGGCAATAAATGATCAAATTTAATCCTTGTAAGGAGATAGGGAGAGAGAAATTGAGGTATATGCAGCTGATTTACAGGGATAAAGTTATTTAGAGAAAGATGACCAACACACCCCAGGTCTCCCGATACCTGCAAGACTTAAGGAAGTCCATGTTTGAATCTCGTAATTTTCTCAAAGCTTCCTCTAAGTAGTTCCGGTAACTCCGGAGGGAAATCTGGATAACTTCCACATGATTACGCATCTCTGAATGCAGAATGTTGCTTAGAGAAATCAACCTAATAGAAAAGACAGATTTTTTTTTTCAGGGAAAACTATGGAACAGATGTTCTGGTTCAAAGGCTGCTGGTTTATAATGGAAAATGAAAAATGAGAATGTAATGACTATGCATCTTAGATTCCTCTCCGTTATAAATTCTTTGGTGCATAAAGCAGCCAAACCATTGGCAAACTGTACATACAGTACATGCTATTCACAACCAGTTGATACTACTAAAGGAACAGGTATTGTTGTATCCATTCTAGCTAATTACCAGGATAGTGAAACAATCTTCATTTAATTTTAAATTATAATAAATTCACCTTGACTTTAATTTTTTAACAAGGAGATTTAACAAAACCACAATGAGGTCCTTTACTTTTGCCTAACAGTTTATCAGGTAGCATATATTAATGACTATGGTATAAAAGCTGTTACCTTTTGGATATTAACTTCCATTTTGCCTAGTAGTGGCTAAAATAACTGACTCAACCGTACCTGGGGTTTGTAGGTATTACAATGCACTAAGAGAGGGAATGGAAACTAACTCCAATAACTAAGGATTTGCTTTTCTACAATGACTTTCACTCAAAGGTATGCAGTGTAATATGGGAGAGACCTTCCAAATATACTGTGATGAGAAAAGTGCTGAAAGTGGAGCAGGGATAAAAACAATCCTCTTGGGTTGAATGTTTATACCTCAGTTACATGAAATGCCTGGTGATGATTACATAGTACAATAAATCCTTCAGACTAACCCAGTGTCAGGAATCTGTGCTGCTGTTCAGGAAACCTAGGATCAGGCAGATCCAAAATGTAAGCCAAATGTAGAGAAAAACTCCATGATAGCAATCTCAGAAATAGCAAACTCATGACACACTTACTTTTCAGCATTAGAGGCAGCGAGGAAGACGGACTCCATGTCCTGGATCTGTGCACGGAACTCCTTGCTGATGTCATTTTGATGCTCTCGGATCTTCAGAAACTCACTTTTCTCTTTGTTCAGAGCTTCCATCAGTGCTGTGCAGTGACTTTCCAGACGATCTTGGTGATGTGCCAGCTCCGCTGAAAGGAAAGGAAATAATTTAATATGGCCATTATGTCCTGGTTACTAAGGCTTACCTCAACTACAAGCCACTATGCTCAAGAGAATATGGCTGGGGGTGTGAAACCCTGCAAGCCACTATGCTCAAGAGAATATGGCTGGGGGGGTGAAACCCTGCCAGTTTGTAGGAGAAAGCAAGAGTGAAAAAATGTCAGATGAGCACTTAACGGGCATGAAATTAACACAGATAAGTCACAAAGAGGTCTCTGTGTCCTTGACCTTCCTCCCATTTCTGAACATCTCTGACACCTCTGAAAATGTAAAACTCCTTTTCACTTCCAAGTTCTTTCCCTTTCCTCCCTTCTCAATCCTGTTGATATATCTGTTTCCCTTCCCATTGCCCAATCTCGCCACCTCAGTAGAGCTTCTAAATGATTTTTGGAGGTGAAATGCACTTTCATCAATATAGATGAAAAACACTGATTCCCCATCTGGCTTCCTGGTGTTATGCCTAAAAAACCAGTCAGGCAGTGTGCAAGCAGGGAAGCTGCCAGAGAGGCAGACAGAGACACAGGCTGATGGTGGCTGAGCTATTGGGAAAGTCCTTGTCTTGGCAAGCCAAAAATTGTTTCACTTTTCCCAAAGGAGAATTTTTCAGAACTTTTGTCCTGTGAAAATACCAAGGCTTTAACTCTTTGTTCTGAAGCAGGATTAAAGCATTTCTAAAAAACTGAAACTTTCTATGGGGCAGAAATTCCAGTTTCCAGTCAGCTCCAACCTCAGTGGTGTTTTAAGCCCTTCTCTTCACTCCTTCTCTTCACGTATCCAAACCAACCCTTAGCACTTCACCTTTAGCACTTGTCCCTTCTTTCTCATGAGGGTTTCTAAAATCTTTTTCTGTAATGTCAAACCCTGGCTAATTGATTTTCAAGGCTGTCAGGCACCACAACTCCCATTCACTTTAAGGGAAGCTGTGGATGCTTTCCATCTTTAACGATCAATCCCAGGGCCACTGATGAATCTCTTTTCAGTGAATTCTAGAAAGAAACAGATGTGAGGGATAAAAAAAGTGTTCTTTTAGAAATAGCCTGCAAGCAACTAATATTTACAGAGGAGCTAGGGAAGGCCATTCCAAATCAAGTCAGTTAATCATGTTATTCTCCAATATTGAATCAATTAACACTTTTATTGTCCCAGACTTTGATTCATACTTGGAGAGCTCATAAAATGAGGTGTGATAACCATAAAGTGAGGTGTGATAACCAAAGTGAAGAAGCATGTACCAGCCCTGACATCATGGATTTCCTTTTCTATGCGTTCATGCCTCGGTTCATGCAGATGAAGACGAAGCTGGAGTTCTGAATTCAATTCTTCCTTCTTAGCAGTTACAATGATGCAGGCATTGGACAAGGACTGGGCAAACCACATCTCCAGGTGATCAAAAAATCCTAGACGAATCCTAGAATTTAAATATAAGCATATAGCAGTGGAAGGGAATCTTGGTGTCTTGTGGGCATATGTGAGGCAGACTGATGCTTTTATTCTTTAGACAAATAAATTTTTCAGCGCTACAATGTTAGCTCAATGCTGGTACCTTGGCAGACGTGGATGGAAGGCAATAAAAACTGTTCCTTATTTTTTGAGAAAGGGTCATAAAACATAGCATTAAAATATTTAGATAGCTTTTGGATGCTCATTCAAACTTTCCCTTCATCTTTTTTGAGATTTCCCCATAACTTAATAACGAAAAATAAAGAGAAACTAACCTTTTTTTGAGCTCTTCCAGCAAGCTGTCTGGTATAAGCACATGTTTCAGGTACATAGGAAGTGGATCTTTTTTTTCAAGTTTAGTACAACAAATCTCTTTGGTCTTGGTTTGGTCAGACTCCTCGCAGCTAATGACAGAGTAAAGGTTTCCACTAGTGGTGAAGAAGACCTCAGCTATAATTTCAGAGCTTTCTGTCTCGTCACAGTCAGAAAATGTGATCTAGGAAGGTAATAGGAAGCCATCATCTATAACTTTTATAACCAGTAAGTTTTCATGAGTGTAAGTCTACTAACTTGGAAAATATTATCCCGTGGATTTCAGGAACAATATTCTGGTTCCTAGCATGGAAAACATACATACAACAGAAAAATATCTTCAGTCTCAATACTCGAATCCTTTGCTGTACTCTACAAGTATTTCCACGAGGGGAAGAGTTGCTAACAATGACATGGCCATTTGCTATGCCTGGGGCTCGGGTCAGGGACATCACGGAGAGGATCCCGGGCTGCATCCGGCCTGCAGACCGGTACCCCATGGTTGTCGTCCATGTGGGTACAAACGACGCGGCAAGAGGCAACCCTGACCGTATTATGAGGGACTTCGAGGCTCTGGGGACCAGGCTGAAGGAGACGGGGGCGCAGGTGGTTTTTTTCCTCTCTCCTTCCGGTGAGGGGGCGGGGACAGAGGCATGGGACCTGCATTGGTGAGGTCAACCAGCGCTTACGCAGCTGGTGCCGCCGGGCAGGCCTTGGGTTCCTTGACAACGACCCATGCTTTCGGGAGGGGGGATTGCTGGGGCGGGATGGGCTTCATCTCTCCCCTAATGGCAAGCGTATCTTCTCTTCCAGGTTGGCTGATCTCTGAGAACCTAATCAGCATGTGCATGCTGGTTTTGTCATTTGGATATTTGCATTGTAGGTATTTGCACAAGTGAATATTAAATTTGGTGGCATCACTTCTATAAGTTTGGTCAGACTTTCAGGTAACTACATGTAACCACATATAAAAAGTTACTTGTATGTAGTATACTATAGTTACTTTTTCTTCCTGTACATTACCTCTTCACTTAAAGCCATGTTCCTTATTCTGGCATGCCTGTGGGTATCAGGGGGGGGGGTGGGACTTTATGTCAAGGAGCACTACACATCCTCTGCCAGCAGTATGGGGTCAGGGGAAGGGCGAGCTGAAGTGCTCTGGGTCAAGATCCAGGGGGGGCAAGGCGAGAGGGATTTGACGGTGGGGGTCTATTACAGACCCCCCAATCAGGAGGAGGAGCTGGACAGGGAATTTTCAGGCCAGCTTGCGGAGACACTAAAAGCAAGGGATGTAGTTGTCATGGGCGATTTTAATTACCCGGACATCTGCTGGGAGGAGCAGTCAGCCGGGACGGACCGCTCCAGGAGGTTCTTGGCCGAGTTGCAGGACCTCCACTTGATTCAGGAGGTGCACAGTCCCACCAGAGGAGATGCTCTGCTGGACCTGGTCCTGGCCGCAGGCGACGACCTGGTAAGAGGCCTCCAGGTTCTTGACCACCTGGGCAATAGTGATCATCGCGTGCTGGAATTCACCATCCAGCGTAGAGTGTCAAGGGCCCGCAGCAAGGTGGTGGCCCTAGACTTCAGGAGGGCCAACTTCAGTGAGATGAGGAGATTAGTGGGAGAGGAACTGGGGTCCTTGAGGGCAGAGGAACTCAGCGTCCAAGAGGAGTGGTCGTTCCTTAAGGAAACGATACTCGGGGCCCAAGGGGTGTCCATCCCGACAAGAAGCAAGGCGGGCAGGAGTGTCCAAAAGCCCCCCTGGCTCACCAAGGGTGTCCGGGAATGCCTGCTTGCCAAAAGGGTGGCGTACGCCCGGTGGAAGGGGGGTGTAATCTCCAAAGAGGAGTATACCTCCTCTGCTCGGGCCTGCAGGCGGGCTGTTAGGAAGGCCAAGGCGGAGATAGAGCTCGGATTAGCGTCCAGGATTAAGGATAACAAAAAGTCCTTTTTCAAATATATTGGGAGGATGAAGAAGGCGCCGGGTAATGTGGGGCCCCTGCAGGATATGCGGGGCAATCTGGTGGTTGCGTCAGAGGATAAAGCGGACCTCTTTAACCAATTCTTCACCTCCGTTTTCTTGTGCAGGGACCGGGACTTCCCTGCTGTGATAGAAGCCGGACGCGAGGGGATCGCCTTCAGACCTCAGGTTGGGGAGGACCGGGTTAGAGAGCTTCTGGAGGGGCTGGACGCGTTCAAGTCAGCGGGTCCGGATGCTCTCCACCCCAGGGTGCTGAGGGAGCTGGCTGGGGTTATTGCAGGGCCCCTGGCACGGCTCTACGAGCGATCGTGGTGCTTGGGCCAGGTGCCAGACGATTGGAAGGTAGCTAATGTGGTCCCCATCTTCAAAAAAGGGAAAAGGGAGGACCCGGGCAATTATAGGCCCGTCAGTCTTACCTCAATCCTGGGGAAGCTCTTTGAGAAGATCATCAAGGAGCACATTTGTGATGGGCCGGCATCCGAGATGATGCTCAGGGGCAATCAGCATGGATTTATTAGGGGGAGATCATGTCAGACCAACCTGATTGCCTTTTATGATCAGGTCACAAAGGCCATGGATGCAGGTGTCGCGGTGGATGTAGTCTTTCTGGACTTCAGCAAGGCCTTTGACACCGTCTCTCACCCCATCCTAATTAGTAAACTAGGCGACTGTGGCATAGATGCCTACACGGTCAGATGGATTGCAGATTGGCTGAAGGGTCGCACTCAGAGGGTGGTGGTGGATGGATCATATTCGACTTGGGGGGAGGTGGGTAGTGGAGTCCCTCAGGGCTCGGTCCTGGGCCCTGCGCTGTTCAATGTCTTCATCAGCGATCTTGATGTTGGGGTGGAGAGCAACCTGTTTAAATTCGCTGATGACACCAAAATTTGGGGGGAGGTGAGCACGCTAGCAGGGAGAGAGAGATTGCAGAAGGATCTGGATAGGTTACAGGGGTGGGCAGACAGGAACAGGATGCGTTTCAATACGGACAAGTGCAGGGTGCTGCACTTGGGTAGTAGGAACCAGCAGCACACTTATAAGATGGGGAGCTCCCTACTTGAGAGCACGGAGGCGGAAAGGGATCTTGGTGTCATTATTGACTCCAAGATGAACATGGGCCGACAATGCGAGGTCATGGTTGGCAGGGCTAACCGGACCTTGTCGTGCATCCACAGGTGCATCTCGAGTAGAGCCAGGGAGGTGATCCTCCCCCTCTATGCGACGCTGGTCAGGCCGCAGCTGGAGTATTGTGTCCAGTTCTGTGCGCCCCATTTCAGGAGGGATGTGGACAACATGGAGAGGGTCCAGAGGAGGGCCACCCGCATGATCCGGGGACAACAGGGCAGACCCTACAGTGAGAGACTGCGGGACTTGAACCTATTCAGCCTCCACAAGAGAAGGCTGAGGGGGGACCTGGTGACCGTCTATAAACTCACTAGGGGGAACCAGAAGGGTTTGGGGGAGACGCTGTTTCCCCTAGCCCCTGCTGGCATAACAAGGAATAATGGGCACAAGTTGATGGAGAGGAGGTACAGATTGGACATCCGAAAAAACTACTTCACAGTCAGGGCGGCTAGGAGCTGGAACCAACTTCCAAGGGAGGTGGTGCTGGCCCCTACCCTGGGGATCTTTAAGAAGAGGCTGGATACTTACCTGGCTGGACTCATTTGAGTCCCGTTTTTGTTTTTAGGGTGAGTGGTTTTGTTTGTGTTTTTGGGTTGTTCTCCCGCCCTGGCGGGGGGTCGGGCTAGAAGATCTATTAGGTCCCTTCCGACCCTGAAACTATGAAACTATGAAACTATGAAGCTATCCTTAGACTAATGGAGAACACCCTAATACTGAACTGTGGAAGCCTGAAGCTATCTCCAGGAACGTTACTACTCAACCTTTATGAAATGACTAGGAAAAAGGTATGCATGGTGTGTTCTGTTTTGTTTTGAAGAACTGAAGAATTTCTTAGAGGTCTTCTTCAGCTATCCATAAGTCTTTAAAGGAATATTACAACTATTTTTCTCTCTAGTGGAAGAAACAATAAAATGTTCAAGAAAAGAATTATTTTCAGCTGAGACACCTTTTCCAAGGCATCCACTGGTTCCTAGTTGGTTGTGGTAGTAAGGCAATTAGTGGCAATCGATCAGGAAGATTGCAGTTCAAGATACAGTTGCAGTGAGGTGGAGGACCCACAGAGGACAAGACTAGATACAAGATGAGAGACTATACTTAACCTAACTTTGTTTATCCTCCCACCAACTGGTACCTATCCACAGGTATACCACTGTCATAAAATGCTCTTTAAGTGCAATCTGAAAATGAAACACTGAGGTACATAGCTTTACATCACAGTGATGATAGAGCAACAATACCCAATGCAGGAATGAAACGGGGCCAGATCAGAAATTGTTGTTTAGATTATTTTTTTCTACACAAGGAAAAAAAGTGCAGAGAGAATAATCATATACCGATATATGAGCTTCACCATCTTACAGGGTCTAAAGCTGCACATTAAACTGTAATGGTATGCGATGCAGACCATCTCTAAGCTCACTCAGTAAAGAATCAAATGTGGTTTGTATGTATAAACATCACCAGGTTTTCACTTGTGCTGAGGCTGATCAATTTTTATGAAAAAAATATAGGCCTACCTCAGGAAGACTGCCTTGCAAATCATCCTCTTTACGCTCTTGATTCTCTTCATCCTCAAATATTTCTGCTTCTTCCCTTTGCTGTGCAAAATTATCACTTTCTTCTAACTGATCAGTTCCTTCACTTCCTTGAGCAGAGCTCTCCGCAGCCCCTTGTTTTTCTGCTTCTTCAGCTTCTTGTGCTAAGCTCTCCTTATCCTCACCTGCATTTGTTTCCTCATTTTCTTGTTGGAGGCTCTCGGAACATTGCTCTGCTTCTTCGCTTTCCCTTGCAAAGCTCTCAGCCTCTTGCTGCTCTTCTGTATTTTCAGTTTCTGAATCTTCCACTAATTCTTCCCCACAAAAAGAGGGCAGAAGTTTCATCGGTCACAATCCAAACAAACACAGTTAAAACAATAAGACAATACTGGTACTATTGAGACATTACCTTGCTCTTCAGAGGCAGAGCCTGTCTCCTCCGGCAAGCCCTAACAGGAAAAAATGACAACTTGCTTGTTTGGAATAATGTTACACCATATCAACTCCCCAAATTAAATCTATTCCACCAGTGTGTGAATGTTTAAACTGTTAAAAGGACAATTTTCTTGCCATTTTCCAGTTGGTCTAATAAAAGGCATCATTTTGGAACCAAGAGTTCTAGTTTTTTGTATGTCATAATGTTTAAACTGGACTTTTTAACCACTGAAAAGAATCCTTTGTAAACGTATAGCTTTTGAAAGAGTAAGTGAAAATTTCCCAAAGGTGAACATCTAACACACCAGCAGGATTTTAATCCACCCTGTTTGTTTTGTTTGTACCTGTTGAAAGACTTCCTTTACGTTAAAGTATTGGCTTATGGATGTGCTATATGCAATCAGTTCCTTCAGTATGGCTTCTGGATAGGCCGCTACTCTCTCCACTATGTCTTGGTGGTAGGCTTCATACCTGCCAAATACCAGATGGTTATTTAAGAGACTTCATTACACAATTTAACACAACTAAAAGGTGAATATAACATATTTCTATCAGCTTCTATCTTCCTCAAAATCTTATGAGCTCCCTGGGGCAGGAACCTATTACTATTCCACATTTGCACAGCACCTAGTACAATTAGGTCCTGTTCTCTGGGGCTCCTAGGCACTGCCACAATGCAAACAAGGAGAATAAATAAAACTAAAAACAATATAATAAGTCTCCTCTAAAGGTCTGAAATATGTCTCGCTACTAGCTTGTAACAGACCACTGGATCGTGACCTAAGCCTTGTGGTGACAGACGAGAAATAAAAAACTACTACTCAAGATTAGGTATGTGTTTGGATAGATGACTTGTACCTCTGAAGCTGTCATGCTATCCTCACTCGCATGAAGATTTGCACTGTTCAGATGTTTATAAAAGTGATTTTGGTGAATATTAGAAGTGCTGAATTAACATGCCTGGATTATCCATGCAACAGGTACAAAATATAACTGTTCCAGACAACTGCCTTTGTAATATACCTCAACTTTGATATGGAGGATCACTTGCTGGGCATGAAAAGATACTACTTTGTCTAGGCTTCTCTGCTAAGATTTTCCAAGTGAAGAACCACTTGTGGCAACTCTGACTGTCACTTTTAATGATGCAAACATCTGTTTACCAGAACCTGAACTGAAAATTATACCTGGTCCATCTGTCAGTTAGAAATAACTCTGGTTGCTGAAAACTTGTGTCCTTTAATGAGTGGCCTCAACGTGACATTTTTAGCATAAATTAATCTCTTGACCAATGCAAGCCCATTATCCAGAATCTTGAATTTCTGGTTCCACTTGTGATTAAATCATGAATTTATCATGACAGAATGTTATGAGGTTACTTAGCGCAATATATAATACAAATGATGTCAATCCAAGAAATCCTACCTAAGGTATCTTTCTTAAATTATACATTCATTTTTCTTGGTGTTTGCCCTTACTCTTTAAAAAAAGCTGAGTTTTAAAGGGCATCAATAAGGTTTTTTGCCTTTTCCAACCAGGTACAAAAAGGTCAAAGAGTATCTTAGTTTACTTTATGCTTCATGCAGATGAAGTAACAAATAATGCTCTTCTACAACCACATTTAAAACACAAGCGCAAACATGACAAGAAGGGTATTACTAAGCATTGGCCATCCTTCACTCAGCATGCTGTTCACTACTCTTTCACTCCTGAATGCATACCCAGCTCTAATGTCATCCAGGGAAGAAAAGGCCCTTTCCAAATGACTTGTCAGTTTTGCTTCGTTGCTCTGTATCCTCAATTTATCCAAAATTATATCCAGATTAAGTTCCTGTATCTAGGCACATATGAAAAAAAACAATCATCATAAAGGGGTAAAATGTCCAAACATGTCTTATTTATTTAGATTTTTAATGAATAAATGTCCAAATCTTTAAATGAGAATTGTTTAGTTTAAAAAGCCTCCAAATTTGATCTACCATGTCCCTAGTTCCTTATTTCTGCATGAAGACAATCACTGTCCCAAAATGTAAGGGTGCCTGTAGACGTGCAGACACTGCTCTGATGTGCTTTAGTGTGTTGAATGAGCTTTAGTTAAAGCGCCCTGCCATTGTGAAGCTTGGATGCTGAATACATGACTGCTGCGGGCACTTTAATTAGAGTGGCTCTTGGAGCTGCTCTAATTAAAGCACCCTCCCCTCTAGAGCATGTGTAAAGATGCCCTACCAATGCCCCTTAAGAGGACTGTTTTTGGTAGCATTATGTGCATGGGCCCAGCTCTATGTGAATGGTAGAGAATAACAGAGAAGAAAATGTATCTAAATTAAGTTTTCAAGATCTTGAAACAGTAAAACAGTAAGCACATGTCATGTGGGCGTTATAAGCCTTGTCTCCAAGGCTACCGCTCATAAGGAAACACAATGCTTGTCACTCACCAGAGTGAGAGAGAAGTAAAGTCTAACTGATAAAAACTGCTTGCTTGCATCAGGCATTTTGTATCAGCCAAAGAATCTGCTGGCAAAGGAAGTGGATTCCCCAGCTACCTTTGGGGTCTAACTGATACCTGCACTCTAAGTGGCCCGCTATTCCAGGTCTAAAAACAATTACTGGGTCTGCCGAGCAGCTAGCATCTACCTGAGCAAGGCAGTGATGAAGACATTACAAGTGAGTATGCTTCAGTCTCAAGCCCCACATGGTTTGCTCTGCCTGGTGACTGGCATCAAGCAGCAGCAGCTCATCTAGTCTTTAAATGTTAAAGCAAACATGCTGGCAATGGGATCAGTGATGGAAACAAAAAAAGCCCAGTCCAGTCTTCCACATAAGTAGTCAGCTACAAGAAGTACCTATTGCTTCGACTGCATATTTCCGCGGCACGAGCCATCCCAAAAGGGTCAAATTGGGGAGGTCCTGCCCGCTGTGTTTCCAAAAGGTGGCTGGTATGAACATCTTGTGAAGAGTAAGAACAAAGCCTTGAAAAATACTCTTTCTTGCAAGTCAAAGGACACAATAATCTAGTAACTTGGTAAACATGCAAGGTCCTGCAGTGACACAATACCCTCCTTTTGAATGTGTATATGCAATAATATGCAAGTAACATATAGTTGTAAGCAATAGCTACTAGAGATGGAAAATACTGTTTAGACATATGAGATCATTCTCCCATCATGAATAAGATAAAGTTTCCTTTATAAATGATGTATCAGATGTGAAACAACTATTATATTTAGTAATATGCAACCACCTTCCAAGAGCAAAAATCATTTATAAACACCTAATTTTCACTTGCCATAAAGTAGATTCTTTGAATACCCAAGACATCTTTGGGCAACAGCATTCCCCTTACACCACAGCAGCGCTTGGTCTGTACCTGATTTTGGTTTTCGTGTTTTTGACGGCACTCCTTCAGTTTCATCTGAAGCTCATTTTCTTGCTGGGTCAGGTTGAGTTGATGCACATCCCAAAGGACAAGAGCTTCCTGGAAATATCTGTACAAGTCTTTGCAATCCTGTTCAGTCAGTTTAGCCAGATCCTCAAAGTCTCTCTGAAGCAATTACATTAAGAGAACCAGTTATTATTAAGTTATTATTAAACTGGGAGTAGAGATGGATGTATAGAAGGATAGATGACTGGTCATGACTACTTGGATGCATCCCACAAAGATCTGGCACAGCTGAAGGTACATCAAAAATAAAAAAATTCTATCTTCTTTCATGCTACTGGTATCCATTCTGTGTTTATGGGTATTAGATTACCGCCACTATTGCCCAACCCAACAATATCATTTCTAACAGTACCACTTTCAGTAACATAGCATGTCAGTAGAGTATGTGGTAACAGGAGAACCACTCTGCTGTTGAAAGTGCTTTGATACTATGAGGCTGCATTCAGCCAAAGAGCCTGGAAAGATACATGAAATGTGCAGTTTGGGGTGTGAAAAAATGACTGCACAGACTCTGAATCTGGACTCTTCTGGTTTCCTTTTTAGTAGCATAATTTCAGTGAGCATTTTTCTTACACTGATGAAATCAAAACAAGGTGCCAATGAGCCTTGGCTATTACACAAATGATAGTAAGTACCACTGTGACAGATTAGTCCAAGCCCATGGATGGAAAAGTAGCTTTCAAGCTTCTAATTTTCATGTGTGAATATATCAACATCAAACTAACTTCACGTGTGAACTCTGAAATGTATGGGCATGCAAAGGTGTATACACTAACAAACATACAGAGCTAAAGTTCTGTTCATTTACCATCAAATGTATCTATGTTTGGTGGAAAATACAGTAAATTCTAATCTTTTCTACATGTACTATAATTAACATAGCCCAGGTAAAAACAACTGACAGTGTAAAGACCAGAACAAACCAATAAAACATTATTGTTTTTCCTTCTTTATCTTTCCACTTATATATCAATTTCCATCTTATGATCTCAAAGATCCTGCAGCAACTCAAGTGTCAGAGGCAGTAAAAATCCAAATTTTCCAGTACCCATTCTTTGCTTGATCTAAAAGACCATCTTTCCCCCACAATAACAGTAATCACAAAGCCATCTACAAACTTGAGTACAACAAGGCAACAGTTTTCACCTGTAGCCACTGCAAAAGTAATTCTCAACAAAATAAACTATCTATCTATCATTGGATCACCCGAATTCCCTATTTAGGAGGCATGCAATAATGCTATCATGGCACTCTAATAAAATATCAATACAGTTGCAGCACAGATGTTGGATATGACTACTCCACAGACATAATAAAAATGGCTTTAATAACCATACATCCATTTGCTCCAGTTCTTCTTCAAACTGACTTTGTAGATTCCCAATCAGCTGGAAGAATTCAGGGTTCCCAACTTTTTCAGCCTCTTCCTCTGTGCAAACCTTCAAATTCAACAGTTTATTCTAATGGAAAAGAAAACTGAGTTATTGACATTTACCTGATATGATAGTTTACATACTACATGGGTCCAATGGGTTTCAACCTTGACATTCATTCTTTCATTTTAAAGTGGGAGCCTTAGAAATATTTAAGCATCCAACATCAGGCTTTTTTCCCCTGAAGAAAACCTGAGTGAAGGAATTTTAAGCTTGGTATAGTCTGTGGATGTACATACTGAGAAAACATGTATTCATATTTTGGTAAGAACACTATTTTTGTGAGCTACTATATGAAACAATCTGTAAGAGTTTCAGAAAAGCAATGATTGAGCTGTAAATACTACTACATAATTTGCAAAAATGTATTCCTTGTACTTATTTACAAGACCAGGTCTGCTCCATCTGTTAGGCACTCAAACAGTACTTACTTGTGATCCAATCCCAACCTACTCAGATCCTTGCAAAACAGTTAACATGTCTACTTTTGTTATGCACCTATATCGTTGCCTTAAGATTAAGTCAGAGAATGCAGTTAAAAGGAGAAAGACTCATCCCCCTGTTGCATAACTGCTTTTTGAGGGACTCAAGGAAGCTGGAGGTCTAGGCACCTGAAAGGTAGAAGCCTTTGCTATCCAAGCAGGAAGGTCCCAAGGTCACCTGGCAAGTCAGTGGCAATGCTGGGGTCTTAACTCTAACTGCATCCCTGGAGAAGGTTCCCTTCACTAAGTAAAAATTTGTTACTGCTGGCCCTGCGCATTCCAGATGCAAATGCTAGGTGGTGGCAGTAAAAAAAAACAACTTTATGAATAATTGTGGTTGCCAGGCCAGAATAATTTGGTTTGATTCTGGGTCTCCAAACTAGACATTATCATGATAGCAGATTACATGCTGCTACAAAATAATCTTCAAGGGCTGATGAAGTCAGCAACGTTGAGAGTTGTGACATTAACCTTGCACTTCTGTACTTCAGTCAAACATTCTTGCCAGACTCTCTCGTAGTGGAGGCGAATTCTCATCATACACTGCACATTGTGGGTATCTTTCGAAACAGAAAAGAGAAAAAAAAAGTTCATTGTGAAGAGTTCACTATTTCACATCACTGAATTCATGAACATGACTGAAACAGCTGTATCTAGCCCCTTTTCCCTGATGGCACCCTAGCCCCTGGCCCTCATATATCAGGCTTTATTAGCCAGTATAGCATCCCTGGCTGGATTCTACTCGCATCTTTTTGCCATAATTCTTAGAAACAGTGGTTTATTACTTATTAGGTGCTTGCAATATGCTTGCTGTTAAATAAGCTACAAATGAAAAAAAGACAGCGCCTGCCCCAGATAGTTTACAATCTAAAATACAGAACACATAGCAAGAGAGGGACATTCAGAGAAAGGAATCACTTTAGAAAAGTTTCCATGTGATTCTAAAGATGAAAAAAGACTATAGAAGACCAAAAGGACAGCAAAGATATACAGCTAAAAGGTACAGTTTGGTCATTGTCCAAGAAACAGAGATGATTGATTCTCAGTCATTTCAGTGATTTCCTTGCTTACCTACACGTTTGTTTAAAGCCGTAAGAGATTCATACCATTCATTTATCTCAGCTTTTTTGTGTGTTGAAGGCAAAAAATCACTACCAGAATAGAAAACAAGAGTCACATATCTTCAAACATAATCCAGTCTCTCAGTAGGTTAAAACTATTAGCTTGTACAAGAGCACTATTGAATTTCCACATTTTATTGGCTGGAAGACAGACTTTCAGCCAAATCAAGGCAAAACCATCAAGGCAACTGCAATTCTGACAAAGCAGCTGCTGTCTGTAAATGAACTACAGTGTCATCTGGTTAGTTGTGGTAGTGTTGGAGTGATATTGTAGTCGTGATGGTCCTGGAAATATGAGGCAAGGATTTTTTTGGGAGGGTGATATCTTTTTTTTTTAAACAACCGTCTGCTGCAGCTGCTCCTGTGAAAGATATCACCCTCCAAAAAGCCTAGCCATCTGTTTAGCTCCCATTTAAAAATTTAAACCAAAATGGATCACTATTTTAAATTTACATTGTTTAACTAAGTTACACACATACATGCTCCTTTAGGATGAAGGAAATCTCAACAAGACAAATGTAAGATTTCCTTCACCTACTCTACCAGTTAATTATAATTTATATCTTATTAGACATACCAGTCTCACATTTCTCGAACCAACACCACCATTTTAAATCAAGCCAATTTTGGGTCATGGAATCTTACTTAATCATCCATCCTTAGCTTTTACTATTTCTATTATACTTTCAGTGTCAATGACTTCTACCCTTGCAGCTACTTTAAGATAATAACAATGGTATATTTAACTCACAAAATCTGACCAATAAAAATCAAAAGCCCTCTCCTTCTCCTCAATTCTCAAAGATTTATTTAAAAAAAGAAGTTAGAGCCTGATTCACTGCTATGTTACTCCATTTCACGAAGGTGAATCAGGCTCTTTATTCACTATATAAGAAATGCTATTATTACTGTCACTCTCTCCATACCTAAGATGCTGAAGAAGTTTCATTCTCTGGCTATCAAGTGAAATCTGTTCCTTTTTCATATTCTCCAAGTCTCTTTTTACTTCCGGGGGGTTCTGTATCTCCTCACTTTCCATAAATTTTCTGCAGAAAACAAATGTGCACTGAAGTAACATGTTTAGGGCAAGTTATATCTTGAAACCTAAAAATGACTTGGACCTATATAATTCTCAGTCATTAAAAAGGATGCCCTGATAGTATAATGGCCAAAAAGACTTTCAGATTCACAACAGAAGCAGAATCAAAGATCATCTGTAATAGAAGCACAGACAACATCTGTTAATTTAATTTTATTCAGACTCCAAAACATAATTTGTTGCACAAATTCACACCTGAAACTGTGTACCACATAGTCCTTCTGCATGATCTTCCAGGCCTTCACCCTGTCTTGCCATTTGAACCTTAGAGATAGCTCCTTCTTCAGGTCTGCCTCCATCAGATTAACAAATAGCTTGGCAATTGCCCTCCGATTGGCCAGTAGGGCTTGGTTAATCATCTGTGTATTACAAGATACAAAGAGGGATAAAGGTCACTGCAAGACACAAAAAACACTGAAGCTACAGATTTTTTTAGGCATTGCAATGCACTGAACTAGAAGAGAGAGCTGGATGAAAAGTAAGGAAATGGGGAGCATTTTGTACAAAGAAGATGGATGTCTGACTTCTTTGGAACAAGAGCTGAACAAAAAACAAAAAAACCCAATCATTCAAACATTGCACAACAGCCATACACACACTTTGCAAGGGTTTTGGTCTCCCTTTGAAGCAATACTTATTAGCCACTGATTGACTTATGATGGTCAAGAAATGTCCCACAGTTGCGGAGCTGCAACAGTAAGGGATTTCTTGAAAATGTCTAGTTTAGGAACAGCCCCACTGGCAAGATACTCAGCACAATTGTCCTGTCGGCTGATTTGGCAAGAAACATGTCATAAATTTTTAAAAATGCTGAAATAAAAGCTCCTATGCAATACATACAGTCAAATACACAATGACCAAATGCTTTGATGTTGATCAAATCACTCAGTGAATACTTAGCTTGAGGGAACTGTCAATTTTAAGTGAGAACAGTTTCTTTTTCTAATGGCGAAGTATGAAGTATACAGAAAGAATCTATACATTTAGCAACAGAATGATCTGTTTAGCACTGAAAATATTAACATATGTTGGTGAGGTGAGACTGCACCTACATTGATGTTGAAACAACAATTAAGAGAAATGATGATTTAATTCTTGCACCTTTTCAGTGCTAAGAAGTTGTGATAGGACTGGAAGCCAGGTAAGGAGAGAGTAGAATATTTTTAGTCTGAAAAAGGATGAAAAAGGTTCTGTCAAGCCTTCTGGTATACAGAGAATATTTCTGTTTGCTACTTTCTGAGGCACCTCTTAAACAGAGGAATGACTTACCATGGCTTCATTATGTATAAATCTGTGAATATCAGGGGGTAAAAGATAGGCTATATCCTCCAGAATCTTGGTGCATTTCTTCAGAACATCTTTTATCTAGGAAACCAAAGGGGAGAGAAAAATGAAAGCCCAAAGTATCCATGATTCTTAAGTAGGAAGTGATCTAAAATAAGACATAACTTACTTTTTCTACAAAAAATACTTGCTTGAATGTAATATGACAGCACAGATGAGTTCAGAACTAAATGTAAGATTTTAAAATACACCAATTGATTTTTTTCTTTTAAAACTTGGCAATGTTAATGTAAAATAGTGACTAAAATATTAAATATCACCATTAATTGATCAACAGCTTTCTAATGTGCCTCACACTAGGAAGATCATTACAAACAGGTTGTACAGAAAAGTAAATAATTGAATCAACTTCATATTAGAAATCTAAAGCAAAGCTTGTGTCTTGTTTTACTAATCAGAAGTTAGGTCTTCTCTGGTTCTCTCTGCAATTAAACAGATAACAGATAAGTTGCCAGTTTTGGTGTCTGATATACATATAAAATAAGGGTATGTCCACACTGTATTCAGAGGTGTGATTGCAGCATCTCTGCAGTCTAGCTAGTTTGGGTACCAATAGCGATGAAGATTTACAGGCGCGCACTTCAAGAAAGCACCCAGGGTGCTGTTTGGCTAGGTACATCTCCTGGTGATAGCCCAGACCACTTTGACTTCACTGCTACTGGTATCTGAGCTAACCAGATCTCACAGGCTTACATGTGCAGCAATCTTGATTGTAGCATAAATATACCTAACAGTGAAAGTTAGGGGCATGATCACAGTTTGATACTAAACAAACATGGAGAGGCTAAAGGAGAAGTGAGACATTTCCTATGCTCTTGCATGGCTTCCTTGCATCTTGATTGCAAAGGTCTGTGAGGGAAGCAAGGACTGTATCGCTGGCATGCTTCTCTCACTGTCTGTTTCAAGTGGATGCCGAAGGAAAGAGTAATCAAGCAGAAGGCAATAAGCACCAGATCATTAGCCTACAGAGTAAGTTATTCACTGTTCTTGATCCAGGACTGGAGCAAATCCTTAGTGCAGTGCTTAATTAATACTCAAGCAAACAAAAGCTCACCTTTTCAGCTCGATCCACTTCATACTTGTTTAAGGTTTCATCCATCTCTCTAATCCACTGCCTTCTGTGCAATAAGTCTTGGGTGATGTCATCCCATAACTGCCCAAAGCTCTGCAAGAAGGAAGGAAATGTCAGTCCCATTTGAAAATCTAAAATGAAAAACAAAGCTTTGGCAAGAGGTAGAATGATACAATATGCAGCCAGACACACAGATACAGATAGCTGACAGAGTAAAAAAGAATTGAGCTGGGAATGGAGATTGCATCAAATGCATTGCCTTACTTCAATTGAGAAGGCTTCCAGATCACTGTCACATTCAATCTTCTTTAAAAGAAGTTCAATTTTTCTATTAGATTCTGAGAGTTTTGTCAAAAGCAACGTTTCGGTCTCCAAAATGAAATGTTCCATTTCCTGAAACAGGCAAGTATACTGGGTACTAAATCAGATACTGGGTACTAAGTCCTGACTCCTGTACATCTTCCCCAATGACCAAGAGAGGAAAGCACAGTCTTACCCTCCCAATGCAGGCTAACTCCTGTTGCATCATAACCACTGCTTCATTGTGACGGCCTTGCCTGCCCTTTGAAAGGCGCTCAATGATATTGCTGTTTGTTTTCTCAGGAACTGCCAGGGGAAAAAAATACAGATGATGTTGACTGTTGGTACTGCAGCACCATGTTTAGGCTAGCCCCTGCCTGGCAAATCCCACACCTCCACTGTTCCACCCCACTGTAAGGAAGTAAGCACTATGATATTTAAGCAAGTATAAATTAGTTTTTGAAATTGGGTACTACTTAATTCACAGAAGTTATGCCTCAAGTCCAGTGAGGGGTACCTCAAGTCCAAAAGGGTTGAGATCCACTACTCTAACCCCCAAAAATCCTTAAGCAATATTTAAGTTAAATTGATTATTTCCAGGAAGTAAAAAAGGGTGGAGAGCATCGGCAAATGGTGGAGAGAATTTTAAAAGACAACCCTAACTGAGATGTCTAAGTGCAATAAATATTTGCCCATTCATTTTTTATAAAACAGTGTAGACGAGTCTTTAATGTCATGGGGAATCTAAAAAGATTTAGGTGAATAAATAATGTAAAGAATGGTTATCTAAAACCCAAGTAACTAGATTGTAATAATTAATGTTTCTGTTGTGGACCAGAATACGCAAAATTTGACCTAAATACAAACTTGGGATAAAGATGTGGAACATCACTGACTTCAGACATCTGGGTTTGTACCTATGGAAAATTAATTCTAACCCAAGTGATCAAATAGCTACAAAATATAATAACGTTTCTTTGCATATTCCCTCACCTCCATTTGGAAAATCCCTACCAAAGCCTAATAAATAAGTCAGGTATTTTTTGAGACAGATTTTATACTTCCCAACCCTTGTTTCAATGTGTGTCGCTAAATACGTGGTAGATCCTAAAAGTGCAGATTAGAACATATGAAATTAAGTGAATACAATTTACTAATTAAATCAGCGAGGCCTCTGACTTCCTGGGCTGCAATCACATCTTCACTTTCCTGAACTTTTTGAACTACTGTAGCTTCTCTGAAATGGAAACAGAAAACAGGTATTTAGCAGAAGGAACATTGCTCACATTTTATCAATGCACTAGAGGCAGGAACCAGGAAAATATAAATGCATTAGATCTGTTAATTCAGGTGTTACTTGGATTTTTGTTTTATTTAATTTCTGGTTATTGTAGAAGCTTAATCTATGGTTACACTTTAAGCAGACTTCTTAGTCTCTCTCCATGTGAATAATGGTTCCCCCTCCATTGGTTCTCTTCCACAAACAGATTGCCCACTTTAGAAATCAAAAGATTATTTTGTAAACTGCAAACTCCACCTAGGAGCTGTAAGCAAACTATGATCTTGTACTGCCTATCACTTTCACTGTTAATAGAGATTCTGCCATTGAAAAGTAATAGCTATTTTGTTAAGGGTGACTGAAGCAGAAGACTCCATCTAAATCCTCCATGGCTATATATACTCAATTGGGCTAAATGAACAATAATCCTGTTTATAGCAGTGAATAATACATTAACCTTAAAGACAAAAAGAAAATAGTCTGCATAATAAGGAGCAGTCCTATTTACATAGCCATTTTTCTAACAATAACTTCAGTTTAAAGACCAATAGAAACTAGTGTACATTTCTAGACTGCTTGAAACAAGAAGGCATGTAATACATTTTGGTTCTGCTTTCTAAAATGTATTGCTTGACCGTTATTTGGATAATACTTGTAAAGTTCATGCACAGCAGGTCAACATTTTCCTATTTAACCTGAGAAAACAGAGGCTCAATAAAATAATCTCTTCAGTGCCTCAGAGAATTAGTGCCTTGATCAAAATTACAATTTAAGTGTTCCTTGTTCTCAGTTTCATGCTTGCATCTTGCTGCACCTAGTCATAAAACAGATATATTATAATAGTGTTATACTTCTAGTCCATACTTGTGGAACACTGGGTTTTCAGTGAAGTCATCATAGGGCATTCCTTCAACCCATTTCTGTTGGCGAGGAGATAACAGTCCTTTGCCAGCACACGTTTCCAGATCCTTGACCAGGGGGATTTTTCCACTGCTCACAGGACGCTTATGCTGTGCAGCCCTGTTTCTCCCTTGTTCCAAAGAGCGTACTAAGTGCACCTTCAAAGAAACATAATCAAGCAATTACAATCCTCTTCAATCTGAACAAAAGCAAAAAAGATCAAAGAGCTTGCAGGCACAAACACTGACAAAATATGGCATAACGATGGCAGAACAGGAGATAAAATAATACATAATATTTGCATCTCCCATTGTTGATCCCCAGAAGTATTCTGGGAACCAAGGTTTGAAGAGACATTGCCACCAAAATTAAATACCGACAAACATAAATGTAGATGAATTTTAATAGCAAATTTAAGAATGAAATAGTGATAAGATATAAATGACGAAACAGCACAGGTAAGGCATATCAAGATAATGATGTAAAATGTGTATTCATCTAAAGGAATATGAAATCTTATCAACAGTCAAGAGAATTTAAAGTGATTTTTTCTAAGTCCTGAAGTCCTTAAAAGCCTCCAACAGGTGGCCAGCCTGTTAGGAAAAAGGGCTTTTCACCTAGGTTTCAAATTAAGTTTTAAAAGAGCGCTTATCTTGGTCCATCTGCAGACAAGCGATTCAGCCCAGAACCAGAGTACTGTACCTCATCATCGAAGATCTGCCTGTAGACTTTTCCGCTAGGAACAACACCTACTTCTCCCACCAGCACCATATTGGAAAGCACAAATAATTTCCCGGTCTCTGCAGAAATTTCCTTGCACCAGCTGGAACTGGGAAGAGAAACAAAAGAAAAGGAAATAGCAAAGGACACTTCCAATTTTAACAGCATTCATCTATCTGGAAAATTTGCACTTTTTATCTAGTTACAGGTCTTAAGTTTGCTACAGCCAATGAAAGAAAAATGCATTGATTTGTTTTTCCATCTTGTGTACTGACTGGACTGGGCAGAGGAGAGGACTTGCCTACACTTTAGCCATTTCACAATGCTACATGTTACCCTGGTCCCTAAACTAGACCTAGGTATGGATCTGGGCTTCTTTTCCCAGTCAGTTTTGTCTGAGAAGAGAACAGAGAAGCATGTACATTTTAGAATAATTTAAAAAAAATTCAAGGCAAAACAGTTAAAGAGAAGTAAGAAAAAGAGAATATTCTGAAATCTGTCAAAGAACAAAAATAAAAGAAGAAACCAAGTGGGTGACACCTACTGAAACAGAAATATTATTCCTTCCAAAGGGCTTTTTTAGAATAAATATATAGTCTGTAGCAGAAAGCCCCCTTTTCCTCTTGCCTGCATTTGCTCTCCCCTCTTTGGATATGTTTCTCTTTTTCTACCTTTTCTTCCTTCCTCTCTCTTTCACTTTAAGATAAGGAATTGTGTTTTAAAATTTGTGTGTGTGCATTTTGTATCTCCCCTTGTAGTTTGGTATTCTTATCTATTTGTGTGCCATGGCATTTGTAGCTTATATTTTATACTCCTCACCTTTCAACTTTCAACTAAATGTGTTTTAGTAAGTTATACATTGTAACAATGTTAACAAGGGCAGGAATCAAACTGTCCTTCTCTGTATCAGGCTGGCTCCTGAAAGAGCCAGTGAATCAGTGATTGAATGTGTAACATAGTAGCAGACAGCAATTATCACCTGGAAGCTGCAGATCAACCAAGGGAAGAACTCAATTGAAGACAATGTAACAACCGGGAAATCTCTAAATGTCACTGATCAAGGGCTAGAAGCCCTGGCCTGAGTTAATCAAGTCTTCCGGGCTGGAAACCTTCGTTTCCAAAAAAAGCTATTTTGCCGTAGCAGCGTGCTCCCTCGTTACAGTGTGCTGCTATGGTGAAATAGTGACTAAAAATAACTGTGTGCCCGGCATACAGCGCAGTATGGGCTGCTACTGAGCCGTGCTTTAGTACTTCCTGAAGGAGCTTCCAGAAAGAAATACTAAAGCATGGCACAGTAGCAAAGTCACTGTACGGGCACATGTAGACATGCCCTTAAGTGTGTAAATATGATTCACAAGATAAATGCAGAAATTTCAAACAGGAGTCCACGGTGCTAAAACCAGTCTGCCCTGCCGTGGTCTTCCTGAGTCTTTTGCACCAGAAAAATTACTATTTTTCCATTGCTGAAAAACAACTGAAAAGTTAATTGCTAGTATTTGGGGGGAGGAGCGGGGCTTGAGTCTAAAGAGGGATGCCTTGGGTCTCAAAAGGCTGAGAACCACTGTGCTCGAAGGCAGGGGGAGGGGGAGTTTGCTAGTGTGCATCAACAATCCCGCATCGACTGTGGGTGCCCACGGATCTCAGTGCTTAATGAACAAATGTTCCAGCCAGGCACACTTTTGGGGCCTGCTGGAATGGGCAAAGCTGAGCTGCAATGGCTGTGATGAATATGTATATATAATACAAAATTATGGTTGGAAGGGACCTTAGGAGGTCACATCTAGTCCAACCCCCTGTTCAAAGCAGGACCATGTCCAACTAGATCGTCCCAGCCAGGGCTTTGTCTACCTGGCTCTTAAAAATCTCCAGGCATGGAGGTGCCACCACCTCTCTGGGGAGCCAGTGCTTCAGCACCCTCCTAGTGAGAAAGTTTTTCCTAATATTCAACCTCAACTTCCCTTGCTGCAACTGGAGCCCATTGCTCCTTGTTCAGTCACCTGCCACCACTGAGAACAGCCCAGCTCCATCCCCTTCGAGACCCCCCTGCGGGGAGCTGAAGGCTGCTATTCAATCCCCCTCGGTCTTCTCTTCTGCAGCCTAAACAAGCCCAGGTCCCTCGGCCTCTCCTCACCACTCGTGTCCCCCAAATGCTTTTGTTCCCTCCACTGGACTCTCTCCAATTTGTCCACATCCTTTCTGTACCAGACAAATGTTTGCACATGCGCACACACACACACACACACACACACACTTCCTTTGTGCAAAAATGAAGTTTATTTCCTACGTATGGGGAGTTTTTATCATCTTGACCTTTCCCTGAGCCTGATGCAGGTGCGTGAGCCGGAAAGCTTGCAGAAAAGGATTTTTTTTTAGCGATTTCTCAGTTGGTCGAACAGCAGCAGGGATCATCTCGGGACCAAGCGCTCTAGACTTGTGCAGGTCTTTCTGTCTCAGACCAGCACGGCTATCGCATGCACCCCCTGCCCCACACACATGTACACACTCCTGTGCACATGCGCACACACACACACACCTGTACACACACCCGTACACCCCCATACACAGACATGCGCACATGCACACATATCTACCCACCCTCATAAACACACATGTGCACATGCATACACACATATACATGCCTGTGCACACCCCTACACACATGCACACACATATACGCACGCCTGTACACACACACATATACGCACGCCCCCATACACACATGTGAGCACATGCATACACATTTACACACTCACATGGACACACATATTCACACACACCCCATTCACATACGTGTGCACATGTACACACATCTGCACACTCCTGTGCATGCACACATATACGCAAACCCCCATACACACATGTGAGCATATACACACACATATACACACTCCTGTGGACACACATACACACACCCCGTTCACACACATGTACACATATATACACACTCCTGTGCACACACACACACACCCATACACACGTGCACACACGGACACACATATATCCACTCTTGTGGGGACATGCATACAAACACCCCCCCATACACACACGTGCACACATACACACACACGTGCCTGTGCACACACATGCACACACCTATACACACTCCTGTGCACACACACATACACCCCCCATTCACACACGTGCGCACACACACACACATATACACACACTCCTGTGGGGACACATACAAACAGCCCCATACACACATGTGTGCACATACACACGCCTATACACACTCCTGTGCGCGCACACATATACGCACACCCCCATTCACACACGTGCGCACGTGCACACACACATACATACTCCTGTAGACACACATATACGCACTCCTGTGGGGACACACATACAAACACCCCCATAAACACACGTGTGCACATGCACACACCTATACACACTCCTGTAGACACACACGTGTGCACATGCACACACATATACACCCCCATGCCGGAGACGGGAAGCCCAGCCAGGCCCCGCCCCTTCGCGCTGGGCTCCCCAGGGTCCTGCAGGCTCCGGGCCGGGTGCGCTGGGCTCCCAGGGGCAGGAAGGTTTCCAGCCCGGAAGAGATTGCCCCAAAGCCGCCCACTGAACAACAGCCTGGTGTCACCCTCCCTCCAGAAACCCGGTGGCCACGAGGCCGCCCCAACGATTGCACCGGTCTAACCTTTTTTTTTAAGCAACCAAAAGTTCCCAAAGAGGAACCGGACCTGTCCAAGTCTGTTTACGTTGCTCGTCAGATTTGCATCGGTAACGCAGAAAAGTGAGGCCTACAAACCGTGTTGGGAGGAGCGAATCCTCGGCGGGTTTCGTTCCGGCCAATTCGGTTCCTTTGCGCGGGAACCTGCCGGCATTCGGACAGCTGAGGTTGTCTCTCGCTGTCCCTGTCCCTGCTTGGAAGACAAGTACTGCTAGCTCCCTTAAGGTTAACGAGTCGCATTTTTATCTGCGATAGGACTGAAAAGAATCGTCCGAAGACCGGCCCCAAATACACTGGTAGAAAAGAGTATTAGTGCAGCACATCATGCTGCGCTGGAAGGTGGTAGGTGGTAAAGAGAAGCAACCAGCAAAAGCCTTTTCTTGGGCAGGGTTGGTGTTACTCTCCTCGCAGAAGGAGACTCCTCCTCATCATTGACTCCAAGATGAACATGGGCCGACAATGCGAGGTCACGGTCGGCAGGGCTAACCGGACCCTATCGTGCATCCACAGATGCATCTCGAGTAGGGCCAAGGAGGGGATCCTCCCCCTCTACGCGACACTGGTCAGGCCGCAGCTGGAGTACTGCGTCCGGTTCTGGGCACCCCACTTCAAGAGGGATGTGGACAACATTGAGAGGGTCCAGAGGAGGGCCACCCGCATGATCCAGGGACAGCAGGGCAGACCCTACAGTGAGAGACTGCGGGACCTGAACCTGTTCAGCCTCCACAAGAGAAGGCTGAGGGGGGACCTGGTGACCGTCTATAAACTCACCAGGGGGGACCAGAAGGGTTTGGGGGAGACCTTGTTTCCCCTAGCGCCCCCAGGATAACACGGAATAACGGCCACAAGTTGTTGGAGAGTAGGTTTAGATTAGACATCCGTAGGAACTACTTCACAGTTAGGGCGGCTAGGATCTGGAACCAACTTCCAAGGGAAGTGGTGCTGGCTCCTACCCTGGGGGGCTTTAAGAAGCGGCTCGATGCCTACCTGGCTGGGGTCATTTGAGCCCAGTTTCCCTCCTGCTCAGGCAGGGGGTCGGACTTGAAGATCTACAAGGTGCCTTCCGACCCGACTTCTATGATTCTGTGAAGAAGGGATTCTGTTGCTACAGAGCAGCCACGTGAAAGCATCCAGCTTACCCAAAGTAGAGCCGGCATATGAACGTTTCCCTTTCAGCCGCGGCCTGAAAACTCATGAGATCTACTCGCTTGTGGGGCTGTCAGTGGCTTATCACCGACAGCAGCAAGATGGGCTAGGACTGACCTTCCATCCCGCACGTTTTAATTGCCATTAGGGGCTGCTTTGTGTTGGCAAGGTGGTCTGTACTTTGCAAGTGCTGCTAGCAGACCTGAACCTCTCCACCCAGAGCTCTGCTGCTGCAGCAGAAACCCAGTTCTCCATGGGGAAGAAGGCTTCTGCCCTGCTAGTGTAAAAATGTGTGCAGACATGCCCAGGCCTTCTGCAGCTGCCATGGTCCTTCCAGAGGTGCTCTTTGCACTCTGTTGGTGCAGCTGAAGTGGATGTGCTGGAAACTACACAGGTGTGCACACACTTTGGCAGCTGCTCTCTGATGCTGGCACTGTTATGACGACCTAGGAAAGACAAAGATCTCATTTTGAAGCCTGTTTGAACTAAGAGGGTCTGGCTGCTAACCATTAGGGGTCTCCCCTGCTTGAAAAACAAGTTTCATAGTAGCTAGGGGCAGGAGGGACCTGAACAGATCATCTCACCTGACCCCCTGCCACAGGCAGGAATGAACGCTGGGTTCACAAGACCCCAGACAAGTGATCATCCAACCTCCTCTTGAATTTGCCCAAGGTAGGGGCGAGGACTGCTTACCCGGGAAGTTGGTTCCAGATTTTGGCCACCCTAACTGTAAAATATTGCCTTCTGATCTCTAACCTAAACCTATTCTCCATCAGCTTATGACCATTGTTCCTTGTCACCCCAGGTGGTGCTGGGGAGAAAAGGAGAGAAAAGTGTCTGCTTGCAAAATTGCTCCTAGCACCTGGGAAGCTACCTGACCCTGAGAGTCCCAGCAAAGCTAACTAAATTGCTGCAGGGGAAAGAAGCCAAGCACTACAGACACCTAGCAAATTCTATGGGGTTTCAGATGCACTTGTATTATAGACTTAGAAATTCAGTGAAGATGGGACGCTGCTGTTTTACTCCAA
>NW_005842399.1:446032-455639 GCF_000455745.1 Alligator sinensis | reverse complement strand
GATGGCTGAACACTATGAAGGTGAAAAATGTAGGGCTCATGTATGGCAAAACTGGGTGCCTACATTTAAGCAGCCACAAAAGCAGCCTGATTTTCAGAGGTATATAAGGAAACAACATAATCATGGGTGTGGGTAGCTGTAATATAAACAGCACCAGATGGATTTATCAGAGCAATTTGATAAAAGAGTTTATTAACAGATCCCAGACGAAGCCCTCTGAACGCAGTCTGAAAGTCCATTCCTGTGCTGAAGACACTGGCAGCCTCAATCTCATTTAACACCAGCTTTCTCCAGATCCTCCGGCAGGATACGACCCTTCTTCCGAGCCTTGTTCTTCTTTTTCTCTATTTTAGCCGTCTTCTTTTTCTGGATGTTCTTGCGCCGCTTGTCCTGCCGCTGCTGCATCTTCTCCACCACATGCTCAGTCCGCTTCTCCCACTGCTTCTGGCGCTGGGCTTTCTGCTTCTCCTTGCGTTTCAGGGCTGCTTTCAGACGGTCCTCGTCATCACGAATCTTGACACCTTCTGCCTTATAGAGGACATTGGTCCACTTTATTTTCTTCTCCAGCTCCTGGGCTTTCTTTTGGTCTTTCTCCTTTAGCTCCTCCAGCTTGCTCTTCCTAGCCTCCAGCCTGTTTAGCAGCTGCTTGTAGTTCTTGCCGGTCAGTGGAGTGATGTTGCCTTTCACTTTTTTCCTCTTTTCTTTTTTATTCTGTGCCTTGTTTAGCTCATTCTCATCATGGACTTCAACTCTGTTAAAGACCATCTCAGCCTTGCTCTCCTCCTCCTTGCTTTGTGGCGCCACAGTTGCAGCTACCTCCTGGGCTCCCTTCTTCTCCATTTTCTCCTTCATTTTCAGCTCCCTTCTCCGGCGTTTCTTTCTCTCCTTCTCGTATTTCCTTCGGCGCCTCTTTTCCAGCACAGCTGGAGACAGCTCTTTGTCCTGAAAGGAAAGGCAGAAGAGAATAGATGCATCAAAAGAAGCCATGCAGTACTTAGGTAGTGGATCTAAGATGCCCACAATTCCTGTGTTATAACATTTCTCAAAAGGAATTAAACATCCAAGGTTCAATTACAGCCCAGGCTTTCAGAGGTTCTGACTTCCCCAAATTGTGGCATCTCTCTCAACCCATGACCTTCACACATCTGTGAATAAGCTTCTCTCTTAGCCTCAGACTAGGCAAAGTCCACATTCCTTGGGTTCTCGTTAGTCACCGAGTCTGACTTTATTTCTCCCCTCATTTGATCCCCATTATAGTGCCCTTCCTATCTCCAGGGAGATGCCCCTCCTCAAAGCCAGATGTATGACCAGGTCAGCAAGAATGCCCTGTCTAGTTTCTCTTGCCCCTCTAAGCCATACACTACCCTCAGTTTACGCACAGGGCTCTCAGTGACATCAACAGGAGTTTCCTTATAGGTCAGCATTCACTAAATCCTTCTCATAGATCACTTGGCAAGTCCTGGGTTATGCAAGGCAACAGCTAAGACTCAAAGTCTCCTAATGAGAAGCCCAGCTTCATTGTCTACTTGTAGGAAAAAAAGAGAAGGAAACCCCATCCCTCCAAAAGAAACAGAACAGCAAGTTGCTGATGCTCATACCTGACCAGAGGCTTTTTGCATCTTCTCATGTAACCTCTGACGCAAGATATTCATAGCAGAAAATGAACTGGATTCAATTTTACCACCTGGAAAAAAGACATAAGCAACTCACTTGGGACACAGCACTCGGCACATGGGAGATCTCTGACATCTTCCAATAGATTCCCTTCCAAAGCCAAGTAAATCTCTCCCTTTCGTCTGCCTGTATCCTTCAAGATTATTGACATTTTTTGGTACCACCTAAGGAGTCTCTTCCTGGCTCTGACATTTAGTGCCGCGCTGCACTGTTCAAGCTGAAAAAGCTACTTTACATCCAAACAGAAATCTTTTCACTGAAGACTGAAAGAGGAAAAGATGATTCTTGTTCCTGTGAAATGCAGTTGCTCAACCAAAGACTCCTCAATGCCCTAGGGAAGCAGCTCAAACTGTAGTTCAAGGAGCAATGTCTCTTTTGCATTGGAGAAGTGTATGCCAAGATGTCTAACATATATCAGCACCCATCATACTAGTCTCTGAAGGCATTATAGGGTCGCTGACACATGTAACCAAATCTAGTGTGGTTGTCACCACTTCTAAGGGCTTTTGTCTTGACTTAAGAAGCACCAACCCTTTCTCTTTGCATGGTGTAGTTACTTGGCATCTTTTCCTGGTTCTATGGTGTAAATTTAACCCTGATCAGATTTGAGTGCCACAAACTGACTGGCTTTCTTGCCTATGTACTGGCCTCTGCTGCTTTATCACTCCATCTAGGAAGAGCACAGACCACCTGCAGATGCTTCCTCAGACTGACAAAGGGTGTTTGTGCCCAAAAGCTTGCTAAGAAAATTTTTTCCAAGTATCTGAATTGGTCTAATAAAAAGACAGCGGATTTACCCAAAGAACCTTGTCTATAAAAACAGGAGGAGACTCTGGAGGTAAACTAGGTTGCAAATCCATCGGGATATTATATGAACAAGGGCTGTAGGTAGCTACTGGAAATTTCAGGGTGCCAGGAAATGTAAAGTCAATGAGCAGGCAGAAGAAATTAAAATAAACTTGCTTTCATGCGATTGCAGTGCCAGGTTTGTATTTTTCATCTGGTCTTCTCTATTGAATGTCTGGTCCAGGGGGAAATAATCACTCTTTCAACGTGACCAGGCACTCCAGTTGCTGAGGCCAGGGCTTGGACTAGAAACTATACAACCATTTCAAGTTCTCCATCATAAAGAAAATTTGAGAGGTGCTTAATAAGTATTATGTTTCCCGAGAACCACCTAGTGGTCACACTGTTAATCTGTTTTGTGTGTCAGACTCATCATATTCTCGCTTTAAGTCGTTTTTCATAGCTAAGAGGGATTTAAAACATTTCATACCATTTTTTTAAATTTTCCCCTGAAGGAAGAGTCAGCTTCATTTTTGTCTAGTAATAGCCCCTCTGGTGATGCAGTGTTTCAATGACAAACATTGCAACAAAACATTCAAGAATCATTTGCAATGGATTTTTGATGGGGAAATATATCTAATCTAGTTCAAAATTAATAAGAAGCTTTTGCAACACTGGGTCTGGGGCCAGATTTAAATTGGAGAGATGCCTTTCAATAGTTTTTATATGCACATCTCAAATATCCATGGGTATAACATGACAGCTTGTCTGAGTCTCCCCCATTTGCAGTCTGATCCTGCCTCGGGACCAGCTCAGTACGTGTAAGCTACCGAATGCTCCTGACCCCACAGTTTATTGGGATGGGAAACAAAGTGAAGGCTCGGTTCAGATGGCTTTGACATACCCATGGATCCTCCAGCCTTCTTACCTGTGCCGACATGCTCAGGTTTGCTTGCTGCTGGCCTAGCTGGGATGGATTTGCTAGCTTTTGGAGCTGTTGGTTTGGCTGGAGCAGGTTTGTTGTTATCAGGAGCCACCCGCTTCCCTGGAAGAGCATTCGTCTTCTCAGCTTGTTTTCTGGGTTTCTTTCTCTTTTTTTTTTTTGGCTGGCTACCAGCATTTTCAGACCCAGCTGGTTTGGAAACTGAAAGGGAAAGGAAAAGTTTACCCAGTGACCCAAGATCCTAGTGATAAAATACACTGAATTTTAATGCTGGTGTTAAACAGCGGGCCTGGCCCATATTATGCAATTTAAGTCTCGTCACTTCAATATGGGTAAGCGAGTTAGGGCATGAATTGGGCCACAACTACATTCTTCTACGTTCCTACTACAGCAAGTCCGTAAGCGTGTGTATAGCTGTATCATGTGAATAGTCCTGGAGTGATCAGTGGGAACAATCACACTGTACACCCCTGAAATGTTTGCATAGGGCCCACATTATACTGCCATTGGGTTTTGCCTCCCCAAACGGCACCCACCAGAATGAACCATGATACATCACTGCTGAGGAATTTGGCTTCCAAATCTTTTGAGCCAATGGACCAATATTAACCCTCAACACATCTAACTCTTATCACCCACTCAGCAGCAAAATTTTAACTGAGAGCATTAAAAAGATGCACAGGGCCCAGTCACATCTGTGGACCAGCTGCAGGCCACCAGTAGTCCATACCCCACAATTTGGGAACCACGGCACTAAGGAGTTCGGCCAAGATTTCTGGAGACAAGCTGGAGGGAAGGAAGGATCTTCACCGCGCGCAACACAGACATAATACCAAATTTTCTTTTCCGGGACTCCGGGACCTCCTGGACACAGATCTTCTTCGCTAAGCTCTGCAAGTACGAGTCCTTGGCGGCCAGGCTAGCCATGTCTAGTGCAGGTCTCCAGGAGCGAAGCGTGGAAAGATGCACTCGGTCACTTCCCGACTTCGGAGGAGCTCCGGGGTAAGAGACGGCGCAGCAGCCTCCGTGCGCGGTCCACGCTCCGAGGGTCGCCTGAACGGGAGTCTGATGAAGTCCAAGGCTACAGCATCCTTCTCACCTGGAGACAGAGAAGCATCAAGGAGAGCAATAAGGAGTCTGGATCACTGCAAAGCAGGAAGGCAGCTCAGCAGCCTGCCATGCTCAGTGCTTGCCCCTCTCCAGGGGGCAGGGCACAGGATTGAGGGGAGGGCGAGAGGGGCAAGAGCAGGGGGCTGCTAGGGGCGGCCAGGAGCGATCCAGCCCGCTCTTGCCCCGGGGGAAGGGCCCTCCCTGCCCCAACCCGCAGCCCTACCCGCTCCCCGCATGGCCCGCGCCGGGCAGGAACCTGCATGGCCGGGCAGGCAGGGCTAACCTCCTGGCCCTGCTCTGCATTGGCGGAGCCTGCAAGGGGAGGGGAAATGCTAGGGATTGTGGGCCGGAGATGGAGGAGCTGCCGGCTGAGTCGGTGCATGAGCGCGTCCCCACCTCCCCTCCCCTCCCCGAGCATTTCACTCCTTTGCTACTGTGGCAAACCGATTGGGATCCTCCTCGGCTGGATCTGCATGAGACTCGCCGTGGAGGCTGCAAGTGCCCAGGACCAGGCTGGTCCCGTGTCCCCCAGGGACACAGCGGGTGCTGGAAGGAGCTGGCTCTTCCCCTGCCTCTCTCGCCCTTGCAGCCTCCAGCACTTAGGGCCATTTGCAGCACTCGGATTGTGTGTGTGAAGGGCAGATGTAGACGAGGTTCCTTGGGTGAATCTGATATCTTTTATTAGACCAACCCAAGGGCACATGTAGCTTTCTCCGCGGCGTACCGCCTGCAAGGATGGATTTTGCTCACTTGGACACCTCTGTGGTTTCGTCTGCAAGTTGCCCTGCAGTTGTTAGGAATCAAAACTCGTGGCAGAGGTGTGTTAGACCAAATAGGCGTTTGCAAAAAAAAAAAAAAAATGTTGTTTGCAAATAAATATGCCTAAAATAACTCAAGGGAATAGGACTACATCCTGCTTACCACCAAACAACTTGGAGGTAAACAGGCTCCCAACTTTTGTCTGAGCCTAATCTGCATATAAAATGAACTTTTCCAAACAGGGGATTTTACTACACCTTCAGCTCTCCTATGAAATATGGATTTTCATTTCTACCCAGGAGAATTTTTACAATCTTTTCTTCTATGCCTGGAGAAGGGTGCTTGTGCCTGAAAGCTTGCAATTAAATAATTTTTTTTGCAAAAATCTAGTTGGTCTAATAAAAGATATCGTCTCTACCACGAGTTCTGGTTCCCTTAGCAAATAAAGACTTTTTTTTGTTGCAAATATCTAGTTGGTCTAAGAAAAGATATCACCTCTGCCATGAGTTTTGGTTCCTTTTGCATCTAGACCAATACAGCTACAACCTGGATACCTGCAGTTCTTATGCTTTTCCGCATCAGCTATTCTAGATTACCTGGTAGACAGGCTCCATCCTGGGAGGCAGATTGCTTTTATTTCAGAAAACTGACTCCGCTCCACGGTGTAATGATTCTGGAAGACGGACATCTCTAGTCCAGAAGAGAATCCGCACCAGAAGGGATTTTGCAGTAGCCGTGCTGGTTTTCCTATGTGGACAAAGCCTAGGCCTCTGCCTCTGCTCAAGCATACTCCCAGCCTTATTAGTTGTTAATGTTCCACAAAATATTTAAAACCCCTCTGTATGGAAATCATTCCCCACACCTGCAGACTGGGTCTCAGGGTGTTGCTGGAGACAAGAACGATCCCCTATATTTCTATGGTGCTGTGTTATCCCCAAACATCCCAAACCCATTTTGCCAGCCACCAAAATTCACCCAGCTCTTCACTGGGACAAAGCCACTATTTTACAGCTCACAGCAGCCAGACTCATTAATGAAGAAAAGTCCCTTCTCCAATTGAAGCTGTTCAGGGAATTTTCCAGAAACAGGATTTTGGATAGGACAGTGGGGCAAATAACCTTAACCTGGCTTCAAGTGTCCTGTAAATGTTTTGAAGAAAGTTTGTGTGTGTGTGCTTCCAGAGTGCAGGCAATACAGCACAGCCAACCTCAGCGACTCACAAATAACTACATTGGTTTTCAAAACATTTTCATTTACTTGTCTTTGGGTTTCTCCATGTTTAGGGCTTACAGGATCCATATTTCCAAGCTTTTCTCTACAACCATGAGGTGATGGCTAGAACTTTTTTTTTTTTAATGAGTCTCTTGAAATCCCCTGACACCAAGTGCTGGGGCACTAAGACAGGTAAATATAATGGACTTCCCTACTAAAATGGCAAGAGTCAACAACCCTTAATAGAAAAAAAGGTTTCCAAACTGTGGTGCACATACCCCTGGGGGTACACAAGACATCTCTGGGGGGTACGTGGGAGAAATTGTGTAACGGTGGATTGAATTTTTATTATAATAATTGGCATTTAAGGGGTTCAAATATACAGCATGTGCTGGTAGGGGTATGTGAGCAGCTGGTAAATCTGGAAGGGGGTATGCACCAAGAAAAAGTTTGGGAACCTCTGTTCTAATAGAAAGATGGTGCAATAGTACTTCACATTTGTGCAGGAAGGACTAGCGCTGGGTCCATCCAAGAAGCACATCTGTGGTTTGGAGATGGATCTAACGCAGGGCACAGTAACTAATACGCGCTTACCATTTATTACCAAAGTACCATACGGCCTACATTGGGCTCTATTGATTCATTACTTTTAAGGGAACTAGATCTGGTTTTGTTTCTACAAGCTATAGAGCCTACTCTTTCAGTAAGAACAACTCTGACTGATTTCCATGCCACATCAGCTTGAGTAAAGCTTGTAGAACTGAATCTAAAAGGATTTTTCTTTGTGTGTACATGACAGAGGCTTTCCAATAAGGATAAGTTAGAGCAACACTTGCAGTACAGCTTTACTTGTCTTTGGAAATAAAATAAAGCTATTGTTAGGTTCTAAATGATTTACTTTTCCATACTGCAAAAAGCTTTGTAGTTTTATTTGACTTTTTTGCTGGATTCATTGCAACAAAACAATATCCATATGGAGAACACTGCATGTAGGTGTTAGGAGGAATCTTCCTTTGTTATAATAATGGTGACTTTTAGTCTGGGATTTTCAGTTGTGGGTAAGGGTGTAAGGTTAGTACCTTTCTCCAGGACTTAGGTGCGTAACCCTTAGGCTTCTTTTGGAAAGCCCAGCCTTTCTTTCCATACAAAGATGTGAAACACTGAAAGGGTCCTGTAGGTCTTCAGAGGAGATGATTAAGATGTCAGACACAGTTCCAGGAATCATCAATGAAAGCTGCAACTAGAACAGGTATACTAGGTCTGACCCTTAGTTGGTGAAGTAGCTGAGAAAGGGTATAAGGATTGATAATCTCACTAGTTTAAGAGGAACAACACAGACCTATCTGTTTGCAAATTCCACTTCAGCAATCACCCTTTTGCATGGAAGTTTCCATAGGCCCAAATACAACAACAACTGAAAGGCCTTGGTTTTCCTCTGATCATTTTGAGAAACCTTCCAAAAACATGCGATGTAGGACTTTCACACCACCCATAATCCTGTGACTGAAAATATACGCTTTAAAAATTATACAAAACACAGTTAGTTTTATTCAATTATCTAGTTACAAAACAGGAAGGAAAAAAATCCACAGTGAAATGTGAAGTTACAGTAGAATACTGAAATGAGTCACCTAGGTTTAAATGAATTTATGTGCACCCGTAGTTCTGCAAATTTTTTTTTTTTTTATATAAATACTGCTCTAATGGTCAGAGCCCAAACCAAATACCTTATTTTCAATGACACAGGTAGAATTAGCTTAAATGGCTAAAACAGGAAGGCTGGTGCCCAAGGGCTGCTGGATACTAGCAGACTATACACCATAAGGTTTCTTAGAAGGTAACTGCACAGAACAGTTCCCAGATTAAGATGAAGCAAAGAATTTGGTATCCTTTACAGCCCAGCATAACTAAGCTCTCCGCAACGTCCTTTATTAAACAGAACTAGCTATGGACCTAACAACTAGCTCCATTGCTGCTCAAACTAAACCCTGGTGGGTGACCATAGTCTGAACACCCAGGTGGGAGGTGGAAATACTACTTCTAACCATGGCTCCAGCACTGCCTCCCTGCGTGGTCTTGAGTAAGTCACATTGCTTCTGGCTCAGATTCCCCCTACATTTCAAAGGGTTACCCTGGAGGTTCCAGGAATTTTCAGTTGCTCTCTCTCAACTGTATCCAAACTGAAGGATTCAATCTTGTGGGGCACCTCGAAGGTAGCACGCTGTATAAAAGTCGATTATTGTTCTAGCTAACTGCAGCAGAAGCCATGTCGTGCCACCCCAGAGGAAGAGAATACCGATACATGGGGCACCCAAAACGTTGACTAACTTGATTCTTACCTACCAGGGAAGAAACAACATATAGTAAACATGCCTCCCAATTTCAGCTCTAATGTCCTATTCCCAAGAACCCAAGTAGTTAGATTCATGCATAGCACCTGAGCACATTCCTGGCATGAGATTCAAATGGAAACAAATTCTGTGGTCCTAATAGGCTCTATACACAGTAATGCAAGACAATCTTATCTCAAAAGGTACTATAGCAGTCCATTTTCTAGTCACCTATTGCTGCCTTATAGTGTAATGCCCTGTGGGAACACTTCCATAGCTGTGTCCCAGGTGGTGAAGAAACACTGTTAATAGCCAGCAAAAAGCAGCAAATGCCCTTTTGCAAATGCAGACTACAGTATATTATCCTGACAGTGTGAAAACATTAGCTTAGTACAGCAGTGGGAAGACTCCAGTAACTCAGTGCCACTGGTATAAGCATATTCAGCAGGCACCAAATCTTCAGGAGTGCTCTGTTGGGCCTGTCCCGTGCCCATTCACATGAGGGTGCGATGGGGTTGAGCTCTGAGAAGTAGCAGTGCTCTGCTCTGCCGTGGCAGCTGTCAGAGGCATGGAGAGGCCTTCTGGGGAAAACGCGGCTGGCTCTTGTCTCCAGTAGGCTTCGCACAAAGGAAGATCATTGCTGTCACACAGACTGTAGCTTTCCAGAACAAACAACCCCGGGAAGGAGAGACAGCAGGCGCGATCAGAGAGAGGGGAGTGGGGGGGGAAAAGAAGGGGAGGGAAAAAGCAAGACAGAAGCAAAGCGTTAAGAAAATGGCAAAAAAAAAAAAAA
>NW_005842399.1:440674-445938 GCF_000455745.1 Alligator sinensis | reverse complement strand
AAAAAAAAAAAAAAAAAAAAAAATGTTCATGGATGTCATCTTTGTGAATCACAAATACATCACAGTTCTCATGACACTGACATTCCCTCCAGAGTGAGGACCAGCATTTGATCTCACTGACCCTGCGAGGAGCAGATGTGATGGCACCATAAAGCCAGTGGCGCTACCTCAGTCTGCAACAGATGTATGGCATCAATCTCATTCCCATTAAATCCAGCAAAAAGACATCTGGTATAAAATTCTGTTCCCAGTGAAATCAGTGGTATTACTCATTGTGTTCAGTGGGGCCAGGATCTTGTTCCTGGCAATTTTACTGGGAGAAAGGAGAACTGAACCCTAATTTGACCAGTGATTTTGAATGTCCTACATATACTATATATAACATACAGGAATTATTTAACATATGTCTATGCATATCATCTCCATCTTGCTGGATTTGACCACTGAAGGATACAGAATTAGATCAGTGGTGTAAATAGTTGCAGCAAATCTAAGCTGGTGGCTCACTCTTGTCTGTTCTTTAGTACGAGGTGGATGCAAGGAGCCAGGGCTATAAATCAGAATGAGAAATAGAAAAAATGCTGGAAGAGACTGGGAAAAAAAAACAAAACAAAATAAAAAAAAACAATTTCCAAAGAAGAAGGAGCTGTGCACATGAGACACACCCAGAGACCAAAGTGAATGCTGAAGCAGAGAGCAGATTGCATTCAAAGGAAAACAAACCCAGTGGGTCAAGTGGGGTTTTGGTGCTGTTTTATTTACAATGAATAGACTCAAGTCAATATTTATAGAAAATAGTTTAACTGTAAAATATATAGAGAAGGAACACTTCAAACTGAAGAACCGTGTAGAACTTAACCCCGCGTTCCAGACTTCTCCCCGTGCTGCCAGACAAGGGAGTGGTGAAGCACCAGCATACAACTCTGGCTGTATGAGGCTGGATAAGGCAAGCACAAGTTTATGAGTTTACAGCTTTGGGGAATAAGCAAGTGAGGAGGTGACTGATTTAAAGCACTTTGGTTCGGGCACCAGAGAGTGGGAGAGCAACCAGGGACTCCAGCTGTGTGGAACCTTAGTGTGCTCCCGCCCGGCAAGGTGCAAGCCTCCTAGTAATTTCCTTAGTACCAAAATCAGATCTCTACTAGACAAAGAAACCCACTTGACCGTAGGAGGTTCACAGTGTTGACAGCTACAGAACTCCATCTGGGCTCTCCGAAGGAGTGCACATTGTCCACTCAAGGTACATGTTGACATATTTAAAGCCATTTAAACACAAGTAACATTAACATGCCACGTGTATTTGAATACAAAAACAGAATCCCCACATCAGACAATAAAATGCCGTTAAAAAAAACCTTATTACTCTAGTTATAAAATAACTTTTAATCACTGGTCTTCTGTATTGACACACTTGTGTATTTCTTTGGTGCAGAAATAAAGAAAGCTGATAGCAAGAGAGGTAAAAGGGAGTAATTGCTAAACAGCCAAGGACACCTACTTGATATGGGATCTGGTAAAAGGCACAGCTATATAGCACAGCCAACATCTCCCACCTTAGGAGCCCCATTAGTTCTGCTATGAAAGGTCATTTTCTGTGGCATCCAGGGCTGGCTAAAAAAAAGACCATGCCAGCATGGTCACAATGTATTGGTCCAAACATTAAAATAAGCATTTGTAAAACAGCAAGTACATGTTGCCTGGGTGTTGCTTAACTTTTACCTATTGTACCTACTCAAATTGAACAACAGAACCAAATTAGTTAATTTTGGATTTGACTCTAGTCACTTACATTTACTAGACCTCGCTGGTAGCGGTGTCTGAGGTTGCAAGCTTAGCTGGGGGGGGAAAAAAAAGTATCTGAATCCACTAAAATCCACTTTGTATTGGAAGTTTTGAAAGACTTCATCATAAAAAATATAATAGGTTTTTTAAAAGAAATCAGGCCCTCTGAATTGAGCTAAATTGAGTCCAGCCTACTCATTTTAAAAGGTTAATTTTTACAGACCCAGACAGCTGGTGATGGTAGGTCCCTGGGAAAAGGCACACTATAATTAGGTCACTTGTGAAAGAACCTCGGTCTCCCCTACCATGACTCTGCCAGCACCATGTCTTTAAGAAGAGTTTGATCTAATTAAAAATCAGGACTGTAGATGTTAATGGGAACCATCCCCATAGCCTTGAGTCCTAGGGACTATTCGCTTTCCTAGACCAATTCTCAAAAAGGGCAGGAGGCTTGTTAGTAGGCAGGCATCCTATTTGTACCTGGAAGAGTAATATTCTTCTTCTAACTCATACAGGTCAATGGAAATCTCGTCTCTCAGCGCAATGAGCTTCTTGTCACATTCATCCTGTAGGCTCCGCAGCTGCTGGTTACGCTGGTTGATAGCTTCATTCACAGAGGGGAAGTCATTGAGGATCAAGAATTGTTTCAGGTCAGACACAAGCTTCATCAAGGACTCGCCAGCTCGGACCTTGTGGAGGGGGTGATATTTTATTTAAATAAGACAAGAGTACAGAGGAGCCTTGACCTGGTTCTGAAGGGGGATCTGCTCCCTAAACCACAGACCCCAGACTTTCTTATGTGAGAGTCCCCATTAGGGACAGTGTCCCTTTGGCCAACAGCCAGTCATACTAGAAAGAATGCATTCTCATAGCATACCTTCTAGGCACACCAGGATCACTACACAGTCCTAGGTGTAATGAACAGATGCACAGTGCTGTCATCTTCCCCAGGGCCAAGCATAGTGCTCAGTAGCCCAAAACCAAAAATATGTATGGACACCTCCCAGAGGCAACAGAGAGCATCAACACTGAAAAACAGGAGTCCAAGTCACACTTCTTACCACTTACGATTGGGCAACACTAAACAGAAGAGAACAGCTAGGGTTATACCAAGAGAGAAATCTAGAGTAAATGGAAAATTAATCCCTTGGTTTGCACTGGGAAAGCCATGCCATGTATTAGGTGATAAAACTCGGCATCTTTCATCCACTGTGGCATAATTCCCAACGCTTTGACCTTTGGCTGCACCTGTAGCAGCAGTGCACATTACTGATACAAAGTCTGCATGTGGATGCTTTAATAGACCGCAGAGCATACCAAAAAGGTTGCTACTCAGGGTGCTAATGTTACGCACATATATTACTTACAATGTTTGCGGCTCTGACGTGCATCTCATAGTTGTCTTGCTCACCTTGGGTTGCTCGGGAGACTTGTGTTTCATCCTCAATCTAAAAATAAAATGAATTAAGAAGGTTTTGAACATTCAGTTCAATGCTCAATATTCCCGCATCCTAAAAGGAGAACACGTTATTTCAGTTCAACTCATAAATAAAGGGAATCGTGTCCCTGGATCCTGTACAGCGGATGCTTTTGGAAGAACCAGGGTGCATCCTCTTGGACCACTCAACTCTTCCCACACGTTAACTTGCTGCTCTGAAGAAAAATGCTCACCAGTCTGTTCCTTTGGTTATCTTCAATGATTCTTTCCCCCCCAAGGATTTTCCAGCATTCCAGCTAAAAGCCTGTTTGACCCAACTGTTCTCTGATAATCCCATAATAAAATCAGTTGCTAAGTACCAGTAACTCGCTCATAAGAATCATTCTAACCACGAGGCCAAATATTGCATCCGTTTGCTCCTGTCATCCTGTGCAAAGCTACTAAAATCTGATGAAGAGAGAGGACGATGCCTGGCACACACGAATGCAGAGCTGCATCCCAAGAGGGGAAAGTTCCATTTAATGAGTACGCGTGGTTCACCCTGGTTCACACGGTTCAATTTAGCAATGAGCTGAACTAACATTTCTGGCCTTCAAGTTCTAATGAACATTTTGATGAAAATCATTGAACCTACCCATGTATTTGTGAACCAAGTTAGTTCAAGGTCTCATCCTGCAAACCCAATTATGATGTGGATATTCCCACAGTATCATGGAAACGAGCAAGACACAATAACCTTATAGATGCGTTGTGGCTTCCATCCAAAAAAAAACCCAACCACTTCATCAAATCTGTATCTAAGGATCTGTACCTTCCCCACATTCAGGTGCAGCCACCTCTACTGCAGATTCCAATCAGAGGATTAATTAATCTCTGCATATTCCTTACGAGACAAGGTATTTGATCTGAGGTTTGCATCTTTTCCGACTGTCTACACTTATTTGTGTGGCAAGGAGAATCTACTTTTTTTCAGCACTACTAGAAAATCGCCTCCGAGATGTACTGCTTTGATAGTGGCTCACTGGGTTTTGTCTTACCCATGGGTGTTTCAGAGAGGAAACCTAAAATTAAAAAAGACAGGGGACAGTAAGGGGTCTATCCTGACTGGTCACAATCCTGAAGGCTGTTCCATAAATATAGGCTGGAACATTGGCCAATTAGCCTAGATAAGGAAGCAGCAAGAATTGCACCAAAAAAGCAGGAAACTGTCTTGGAAACCTTCAACTGTGAAGGTGTTACAGGCTAAAGGATATCTTGGAGGTGACTCTTAATATAAGGGTTCAGGGTAAGATTGTTCTGACCTACAGCTACTTGTCGCACGTGCGTTTGTTGCATGAAACGTGTCGGTTTCCGTAAGGAAGGAGAAAACTTGTGCGGTCCCCCTAAATGTAGAAAACTGTATGCTTTCCTTATGTGACTGCTTAGCTATTTTCCAAAAGATACCAAGTTTACTTTGAAGATAGATTTACTTTCTTGCCCAAAACTAAAGAGGAAGTTGAAGAATTAAAAATATGCATTTAAGAATTCAAAGAATTAAGGAAGTGGCATGGCTGCCCGAGCGCACACAGCGCTTATTCTAATACCTCACTCTTCTCACTACTAGACGTGCAACAAAGCGTCCGGTAACGCAGTGAAAAAGGGCTGGGTGCAGACGAGAGCAGCGGCTGCACAAACAATGCGGGATCCAGCACTAAAGCGACAAGGCTGCTCGACACATCTCAAAGCCGAAGGCAGCTCTGTAGCAACACTGAAATTCCCTCCTCCGAGGGCTGGTAAGGGCTTGTTGCCCCAAAACCTGGGGCTGGGGAGCCAGCGGGTCGTCGAGAGAGAGAGACTGCTCCAGAGACTGGAGTCTTCGCTCCGCCAGCGCAGGGTCATTCAGCAGGTCGCCCGGCTCCCGGGCCTCGAAGCGCGCTGCAAGCGAGTCTTGCTCCCCATCCAGGCGACCAGCGCTCCCACACGGTTTGAAGCCTTTTGCCCCTTGCACCTTCATTCCTTTCACCACGGCTCCTGCTGCCGGGGGTTATTACACGATTCGCGTCAC
>NW_005842399.1:438401-440664 GCF_000455745.1 Alligator sinensis | reverse complement strand
GGGGGTGTTTCCCCATGCCCAGGCAGGCAGACTCTTCCCATCCTGCCGCCTCCCTCCTCCGCCCCATCGCTGCCCTGCTTTCTCCTCCGACGAACCCGGGCCCGCGGGCACACGGCAGGCAGAGGGCCGGGCCGACCCCCACCCACCTTGACCGTCTTGATGATCTCGGTGAAGTTGTCCATGATGGACTTGACGTCGTCCTTCAGCCTCTTGTTGTAGGACTGCAGCAGGGTCTCCTTGCTCTGGGGCAGCACGCGGGGCTGCGACATGGCGGGTCTCGGCTGCGAGAGAGGCAGGGGGGAGCTGGAGGGGGGGGCTCCCGCCTGGCCCAGGAGCCTTCCAGGGCCCGTCCCAGCAGAGCAGGGCGCCCCCACACCCTGCAGCCCCCAGCTCACTGATGCAGCCGGCTCTTGACAGAGACAGGCCTCAAGAAGGTCAAAGTTCAGGCCTAGCTCCTCCCCCAGGTGGGGGTCAGCCCCTCCCCCCACCGCCCGGCCTGCGACCCCCACCTGCCAGGAGCAGAGCCACCTGCAGGCATCACAACCTCCCCTGCTGGGCTCCAAGTGCAACCGCCCCCTCCGCCCCGTTGGTTGTTTCGCACGCCAATCAAGGCCCGACCCGTTTCAAGGGCGGTTGAGCGCGCAAGCCAGCTCTTAAAGCGGTAGAGTCCCTGTCTGGCCTTGTGGGGCGGGTCAGCTGCCAGCGGGCCTCAAGGGGGGTGCGGGGCGAGGATGGCCTATGCTGGGGCTGTTCAGCTTCTGGCCGCATAAGGACTAAATCTACTGGTGGGGGAGACTGGTGCAGGCCTGCCCCAGACCAGGGGCACCCCCAGCTCCCTGGGCTTGTTGCCAGTCTTAAATATGAAATGATGGTATTGGAAGCTCAAATGATCATGTTATCTGAAAAAAAAAAACTATCGTAGGCTGCGAATAAATGTGCAAATAAGTCTGCAGATAAGCATTCTTTTTTTAAGTAACACCATTTTGCCTTATGCTGTTATCATCGGGGATCCTGGTTTTTGCCGATTTAAAAAAAACAAACCCAATTTTCAGTTAAAAGAAAAGAAGTAATCCCAAATCCACATTTTTTGGTGATTTAAATGAAACACCACTAATATATATATATATATATATATACACACACATACGCACACACACACACAGAGTGGTATTTCATTTTAATCATGGAAAAAGCGGATTTGGGGTTACTTTTTTTTAAACCAAAAATTGGGGATTATTTTTTAAATCGGAGAAAGCAAGGGTCCCTGGTTATCGTCACATCCTGCCACTCCACTTGACACTACACCACAGTGACATTTGGTTTTACTCTTTTTCCTACTCATTCAGCTGAATTTATGACTATGATTTTTCTGTTCTCTACATTTTGGAATCCAAACTTGTGGAAGAGGTGGTATCTGCTTGATATTTGCAAACAAATTATTGCATAGATCTGCAAGCTTTCGAGCACGTTCACCTTTCATCAGTTCTCCTAGGTAAAAATGAAGAACTAGGAGAACTTTTACAATCTCTGCTCTCTCGTATGCCTGATGAAGGGCGAGCATGCCCGAAAGCTTGGAGAGCAATGCAGTAATTTGTTTGCAATCATAATAATAAAAGATATCCCCTCGTCCACAAGCGTGGATTCTTTTTGCCTCTAGACCAACACGGCCGCAACCTGCATGCCATCGTACATTTTGTCAGGTATCCAGGTTGTAGCCGTATTGGTTTACAGGTAAAAGGAATCAGGACTTGTGGTAGAGATGATATCTTTTATTAGACCAACTAGATGTTTGCCAAAAATAAAAAATTGCAAAAAAAAAAAAAAGAAAAAAAAAGATGTTTGCAAGAAAAAAGTTTGCAAGAAAATGCAAAAAAAATTTGCAAAAAAAGCAAAAAGATGTTTGCAAAAAAAACCATGTTTGCAAAAAAAATTTTTTGCAAATTTTTTTTTTCTTGCAAAAATCTAGTTGGTCTGATAAAAGATTATCACCTCCACCACGAGTCCTTATTCTATCGTACCGTTTGAACGCTCCCAGTAGCCAAGGGTTGAAATGATCCCATAAATACGGTAATTACCATCCACCCCGGCTAGCACGGCGCCTTCCCCTTTAAGAAGCAAGTCGGAAGCTCTCCCGCGCGGCTTCCCCAGGTCTTTCCTCTCCGAATCTCGCGAGAGCTGCCGCGATCTGGGCCTCGTACATATATTACCCAGCATGCCCTGCTCCCTCTTTCTACCACTGCGTCCAAAATGGTGAGAGGCGGCG
>NW_005842399.1:435125-438370 GCF_000455745.1 Alligator sinensis | reverse complement strand
GGGCGCATCTCATGGGGGTTGTTATGGAGCAGGCCCCGCACCCTGCCTCTGCCCGGGCCGCTGTGCTGTAGCTTGGGGTAGGCCGCTGTGCTGCGGGTCAGCCAGCTCGGGGGGGGGCTGCAATCCGGGTACTCCGTGGGCTCGTGCCTGGCGTGCTATGGGAGGTCCGTCTCTTACCTCGCAGCCGAAAGGAAAGAAGGCGAAGGGCAAGAAGGTGGCCCCGGCCCCTGCCGTGGTCAAGAAGCAGGAGGCCAAGAAGGTGGTCAATCCTCTCTTTGAGAAGAGGCCCAAAAACTTTGGCATCGGTGAGTAGCGGGGCGCCGGGGGCTTGGGTCTGCACAGCGAGGTGTCCCAGAGGGATATCCCACCTCGGATTTGTGCGGGAAAGCCGTCTGGACTGAACCGGCAGAAGTGAAATGAAGCGTGGCTTAGTTTTACTCCTGTTGGGTGATTTTCGTAGAGGGGTAAAAAAGGAAACGCTTGCTTTGTTTGGGTTTCGAAGCACGTAACGGGTTTGTTACTGTAGAGGCATCGGGACTGCCCGAAGAAAACCACTTTTATTTAATAAGCTAATCCCACAGAAGCGCCCTCTTCGTATGCCTACGCCTGGTTTATTCGAGGGGGACTCTGGCTCCGCGTGCAAATGATGCAAACGAATATTTGCTATCTGAATGGTAGTGCTGACACAGATCAACCACCAAGATCGCTGATGCACGCTCGCTCGTTCTGCTTCGTGGCGACCACCGCTCGCCCGGCTTTGGAGCAGTTCACAACTGCTGTTGTTCGTTTCAGGACAAGATATCCAGCCCAAGCGCGATCTGACGCGGTTTGTGAAATGGCCCCGCTACATCCGACTCCAGCGCCAGAGGTCTATCCTTTACAAGCGGCTGAAGGTGCCCCCTGCCATTAACCAGTTCACCCAGGCGCTGGACCGTCAGACAGGTATAAGAGCAGATCCAGTCATGTTTTGACCCTGGTTGCTAGACATCCAAAGCAGGGCCAGCCCACAATTTTGTGGGGGGCCCCTGACGCATGAGAAAATCAAAATTGCAGTTAATTGCGGTATAAACTCATTGAAATAAAATAGCCAGGGCCGGGGTGTGCGCACATGATGATGGCCTGTACTGCAGGGGGGTGCAGCAGGTGTTGGGTTTGTCTTGATTCCCTCTCTGGGGTAAGAGTTGAGCCGGGAACTCCTCCCCTGCTTGGCTGGGAAGGGGCTCCCTGCCTGCATCGAGCCATTTAAACATAGCACAGGCAGCAAGGAGCAAACGGGGCACACCCCCTTGGCCGCAGGGGACCCGGGTGGCCACAGCTTCTGCAGGATAGGACGGGCCGGGCCTGATCCAAAGCATAGCCTGAGTTGCATCGTGGTAGATCTGTTGTCTCTTGAGTTCTGGAGAAGGAGCCATTTAGGGAGAGCAGTAGGTAGGTGTGTTAATCCAGCCTGGTAAAGGGGTTTGCAGAGTCTAGAAGACTGCACATATGCAAGCAAATGATGATGTTTAAGGGCATGTGATGTAACTGGAGGAACTTTCAACCTGAGTTGCATCGAATAGCCACTTCTCTTTGGGGCTGCTGTTCAGTGTGCTGCCTGTTGTAAGGAAGGATCCTTATAATAACTCTAAACTGTAGCTTCTTTTGAAAGAGGGGATTGGCCTGATGCTTTAAGAATAGGTCTCTGGTATTAGCAGAGCAGGGGGGCTTGGGAAATACTTAATACACAATGGGCTCGTGTGAAGCTTGGTATATATCAGAGGTCACTTGCTCTGGTAAGAGGAAAACTAAACCGACTGTGCAAATGATGCTCAATATTTGCTATCTGAGCACTAATGATGACTACTAACCACCAAGATCTCTGATGCACAAAAGTCGCTTGGGGTCAGGGGAAGAGAGAGTGAAAGTCGCAGCCTGGACTTTACAAACTGTATTTGGCCCATCTTTTAGCTACGCAGCTCCTGAAACTGGCCCATAAATACAGACCGGAGACCAAGCAGGAGAAGAAGCAGAGGCTGCTGGCTCGGGCTGAGCAGAAGGCTGCAGGGAAGGGGGATGCTCCTACAAAGAGGCCACCTGTTCTCAGAGCTGGTAACTTTCTCTGTTAATTTGCCTTGGTGTCTGTCTGGACGAGATGACAGGCTTCTTTTGAAGCCATAGCTGTAAACTGAAAATAGAAGCCTGCTTTGCTTTCGTCACTGTTGGCTTGGACAAGCTATTGCTGTGATGTATGAATTTCTTCACCTGAAATCAAAGTGAAGATAAATTATACGAGCTTTTTAACCCTGAGTGATAGCAGATTGTCCACATTAAATCCCTCATTAGCTAGAATTCTTGCCTGTAAGTACAAGTGGTTACAGCAAGAAACACTAGTCAAAAATCTCTTTGTAAGCTGGAACATGGTATCCCCATTCAGCCTCTTAAAAGACAAGCAGTATAAAGTGTATAAGCCTTTTATCAGCAGTTAAAAACTTAGAATACATGGAATTTTTTACTTTGTAAATGATTGATTTACAGGTGTCAACACAGTCACCACCCTGGTAGAGAACAAGAAAGCTCAGTTGGTAGTGATTGCTCATGATGTGGACCCCGTTGAGGTATGTAGCAGGAGATCTAGGCCTTCTTGGTTCAAAGAATAATCTTGTATGGAATACACATTGTTGCAGGTACTGTAGTAGCTTGGTAACAGCGTGGCTATGTTGAATCTGGTTGGCATTACCTCCTATGCCAGGCTAGAGCAGGGGTGGGCAAAATGCAGCCCACGGGCCACATCCAGCCCTGCAAGGCCACTTTATCTGGCCCGTGGGGCCCCTAAAAAATTTAGAAAGTTAATATTTATCTGCCTGTGGTTCCTGTCAAAAATGACAGGAGCCAAGGGCAGTTGGACCCAGGGAAAGCCCTGGCGGGCTTCTGCAACACCAGGGCCTGCCCGGCCCCATGCCAGCTCTGGGCTCGCCTGTTGGGGCTGCATGCGCTGGCAGCAACTGTGGCTCCCCCGTTTGCTGCGCTGGGCAGCGTTCACCACCGCTGTCTCTGTGCTGCCCAGTGGGGGCCCAGGCTGGCAACGGGGGCAGGTTACAAGCTGGTGCTGAGCATGGGGGTGGGGAGCAGCTGCTTGCAGCCTGTGTTGCAGCTGCCTGTGCCTGCTCAGGACAGCCCTGTGTGGCCTACGAGCGGCTGCAGCAGGGAGCACTGGCCACAGGAGGGGGGCGCTTTTCCCTGCACCCCGCACCAGCTCCCTCCCTGCC
>NW_005842399.1:427252-435083 GCF_000455745.1 Alligator sinensis | reverse complement strand
CCCCGGTGTTGGGGGGCACTGGGAGGGAGCGGGCGGGGAGCCAGCAGGAGCATGGGGCCAGTGCTAGCAGGGCCCAGAGCAGGGCAGCATGGGTCCTGGCTGGCAAGGGCTCTGGAGCTGGGCCAGCTGCCCCCTCTCCCTGCTGGTGTAGCCCAGCCCAGCTTCACAGACGCCTGCTAGTCTGCGCCCCACTTTGGGCCCTGGGACATTGTTCCCAAGATGGTGACCGGGGGTGGGGCACCTGTCAAGGGGTGGGGCTACCCATGTGGCCCTCAAAATGGTAAGTGACCCTCTGCCTGAAATAGTTGCCTGCCCCCAGGCTAGAGTCTGGCTTGGCTGAACGCCTTTCAGAATGTTAGTTACTAATATTGTGCTTTATTACTATTGACAACTCTAGCATTTTCAAGTTTTATGTTGCTGTGTTGTTAACGGGCATGGCTAGTATTTGTATAAAGTATTATTTTGAAGTTACTGTCTCTCCAAAAAAAAAAAAAAAAAAAAGATTGGGGCTTGGCCTTTGCAATGATGTATGAATTTCTTCACCTGAAACTTGCACCATGAAGAGCAAACTATACGAGCTTTTTAACCCTGAGCAACTGCCAAAGCCCAAACTCTGTTCTCTTTTGTGACTTGATTTCTTGCATGGCACGCCCTTAGCAGTCTCTCTCTGTCTAGTTGGTAGTATTCCTGCCTGCCTTGTGTCGCAAGATGGGGGTTCCCTACTGCATCATCAAGGGCAAAGCCAGACTGGGACGACTGGTCCATAGGAAGACGTGCACCTGTGTCGCCTTCACACAAGTGAACCCGTAAGTGTGCTTGTACACTTAAAATAGGAATTTCAATTTGGAAACAGTATAGAAAGGTAACTACTAATACATTCCCATCCAGTTATTGGGGGAGTAAAAAAAATAAAAGTAAAACAATCTTGAAACTAGGAATTGGTTTCAAACACTAAATCCAATCATACTTAAAAAGGGTGTAGCTAAGAGAATTGTATGTGATTTGCTGTGGAGCGTGTAAGCTGGAGAATACAAATTGATTTGTTACTTACTAGTCTTGGTATAGAGCCGGAGTGTGCAACAGGTAATGCTGATGGCCTCTGTGCGACAGATGGTGGGTTGGGATGAATGCGGGCAGCACAGTGGCAGGAAGTAGGAAGCAGAGCAACAGACTGAGCAGGGGAAGGGGATCAGAGTGCCCCTTGGAGGGTGTGGGGCTAATTTGGAACCTGCCAAAAGGTATAGATTGGTATAAAGCATCACTGTCTTAGGTTCTCTGCGTAGCCAATTCAAAACTTACTTGTGGTCAAACTGCACTAAATGTCATTTGGAAAGTGATAAAAGTACTGAAGGAATGTCTACTGTACTGCAGTGATGCTGAATGCTATGTGAACCTTTTGTCAATGATGTACATAGAATTTCTTCACCTGAAAAATCATGTGGCATTAAGAGCTTTTTAACCCTGAGACAAAAGGTTTGTTGGGAAGTGGTGTTTACACAAGTGTTCAAAAGGAACTAACGCTTTAATGTGGTCAACAGGGAGGATAAAGGCGCTCTAGCCAAGTTGGTGGAGGCTGTCAAGACCAACTACAATGACAGATATGATGAGGTAAGACTTGGTGCCAACAGCACTTCTGTTTTGTAGCATCTTGAGCTTCCATGTTGATGGTCTCACTGGGCAGCGATTGGAACAGGTGAAAACTGCACTTCTGGTCTAATCAAAATTTAGAGATAAAAGTCCAGTCTGAAGGGACTGAAAGACGTGCTTGCTAAATCTGTCTGCACGTGAACGTCCCTGTCCTCTGAGGGTTTGTAAAGACCCAGGCCCCCAACTGGAAGTGTAAGAGACCTTGCTTAACTCTTAGTCATGTCTTTTAATTCTCTAGTCTTGGAGGAAACTAGCTGGGCTATTTCCAGTGATATCAATGCCTCGTAAGCAATTCTTGTGAAGGAACTAAACTTCTGAATGTTAACTACCAAATGAGCGAGTCCTGTGATTTCTTGAAGGAGAAACTAATATTAGAATTTCAGTGTGTGTGTGTGTGTGTGTGTGTGTGTGTGTGTGTGTGAGTACAATTAAGTCGTCTAATTTATTCCTGTTTCTTTTCCTCCAGATCCGTCGTCACTGGGGTGGCAATGTTCTGGGGCCCAAATCAGTGGCTCGTATTGCCAAGCTGGAGAAAGCCAAGGCTAAAGAGCTGGCTACCAAGCTGGGTTAAAAATGTACTGGACTTACTCCTCATGGTTTCTGTAGATAACAATAAAATCCAAAACCAAGTTTCAGCTGTCTCTTGTCCAAAGCTCCGGGGAGGACAGACAAATGGAGTCATCTCGGCTCCTATATTTGCACCTACTGGAACAGCTCTGAGAGTTCTTTGCGGTAGGATGGATGAGGGTTAAATTCATTGCTTTTATCTTTTTAAAGTGAGCAGTCAGTTGGGGTTAGACTATAACAATTATTACATCCTATCTATTTAAGTTGATCCTCCACAAGTTGGAATTACTTGAGAGAAGCATTTATACATTATTTTTTTTTGTAGGATGCCTGGATAACTTAATCCTAAATTCAAGATTCCACACAAGGAGTGATAAAATTTACCATAAACCCTTTTTATTTTTTTGTCATTTCACTGCACACTGTTTAAACAATCCCCTGCAGAAATTCATGACTTCTGTGCTCTGATATTTCATGATGAGGTGGTCTATTTCCACTTCCCCATTACACTAGCTGTGATTAGATGAAATATTTCCTCAATCGAGTGACAGTAGTAAACAAGCTAAGAAAAATCCCCTCCCTAAGAAAATGTGCAAGGTAATAAATGATCAAAACTTAGTATTGTACCAGTAATTACTGTCTCTGACTTAAAAGCATATGGAAACTGCCAACTCTTACTTGGAGTTGGGCTTAAAGAACAAACAGCTCACAAAGCTGTATTCAAGACTTCATGTCTAAGCTAAGGCCAGGTTCCCTAAAATTGCCTGTATGGCAGTGGGCATCTCTTGCTTATCTCCTCAGTGGAGATGCATGAGCGTGCACAGCTGCATAGCCAGCCACTTCTTCCAGTGCTACACCAGTTTCTTCTATGTAGGTCTCCCAATGGCTTGAGCTCTTGCTCTTGTCTTTTCTTGAAGAGTGAAACATCAGAACCTTCCCTTCAGAAAGGGATCTTCTGTATGAACCTCCTATACCACAGATAGGAGGTTGCAGCACACAAACCATACCTGTAAGAGAAGGGAGGAGAGAGTGAATGCCCTGTTACCCAGATGAGATCAAGTTGCTTGTAACACCGCCATACAGAGGGAAGTTGCTGGGCTAATATTTATAATCTGGTTTGTACTGAGGAGCAGTGATATTCAGCACTTGTTTTACAGCTAGAAGAGTAAAGGCCAAACAGGAAGTCATAGAGTAGGAAGCCAGAGTCTGGCCAGTGCTGTTACTCATTTCCATGTCAACACAGGAAGCGAAGGTACTTACCAGGTAACAATATACTGCATGTGTTCATTTCTCAAGGTCACCCTTGTCTGACCTCCAATAGGCCCCCCTGGGACTGTGCTCCCTGTAGGAACAAAGGAAGAACCCAATGAAGAGTCACCAGTGCCTCTAGTTTTATTCTGAGTGAAACAAATGCAAGCTTTCCACTTGCATACCTTTGGCTGACCCCAAAGGTTAACAGGCTATTCACAAAAGTTACTGTACTGGCCATTGCAAGGTAAATGATGGCTAAAAAGCTGCTCTTTTTGGCTTTAGCAGTTACTTGAACTATTTAACAGCCCTCCTGAGCGGTAATTCCACAGGTGAAAGCTGGTCCTAGCAAAATACAAGAAATAAACCAAAAACCAAATGCAATTACTATACTAGACTCATGTTTTTGTATGCTTGAGGCAGACCTAATGGCCTCAACAAAACTGCTTTCACCATAGCTTGTTAGTCCTAAATGTGGACTAACAGAAATATGACCAGTAGCTCCTGTCACTTTTCTGGCTTCAGGGCAAGAGAGACCAGTTTAAAGGGAACAGGCCCCTTTGTGGGCCAAACTGCAAACAAGAAAGCTTCTTGGCGACTTACAGAAATCTGCATCGATGAAGATGGGTTCAGCCCCTGTCACCTTTGCCATGGCCTCCAGGTCCCGGTAATGCCAGTGGTTTCTTTCTATGTTGTTCTCTGGCACAAAAGGCCTCCGGGTTTCTGACAGTCTCACAACCCCAACAAGGTCTATTTCATCTGTGACCTAAGGAAGGGGAAAGAGCAGCTCAAGTCTTTTGTGAGTTGCACATCATGGCAATAGGAAGAGGCCTGGAGCTAGCTGAGCCCCAGCCACAGCAGTTAGTGCTACTGCTGCATGGGACAGAGGCAGTGCTCTTTAAGCCCAACTCCAAGTGAAAGAGTTGGCAACTTGCATCAGCAGACAGATGGGCACATCAGGTCCTTGTCTTTATGAACATCACATTCAGGCAAACTGGAGGAAACCCACTGGGTTAGATAGTGGGTATTTTGCACTTATCCATCATCATAGTACCTGCTGCTGTACTGTCTAGTACAGGGGTGGCCAAACCATGGTTCATGAGCCATATGCGACTCCCCAGCACAGTACTTGTGGCTCTCCAGAAATTGGCTGAAGCCCTGTCCACTTCTCCCCGAGGCACTCCCAGCAGCTCTGGTTTTCCCTGTGGAGAGCAGGCCCTGAGCCTGCCCTCCTCCCTCCTCTCCTGCTGGGCTGCAGCTGCACTGCTTACCCTAGGGCGTGCTCCTCATGGGGAAAGCCAGAGTAGCTTGGTGCTGCAGCAGCAGGTCACTCAGCACCTCCCCACACCCCTTGAAGTTTGGTGGAGGATGTGGCACCCAGAGTGGGTGACTGGCCACCCCTAGTCTAGTGCCTCAGCTGGCATATTAACAGTTGCTTCCAGGGTAGTGGGTGAGAGATCTAACTGGTTCCTCTTACCTGTCCGTTCAGTCTGGTCTCTGGTTTCAATTTCTTTTTGGGGACAAAGCCTCGGTTCACTAGGATTGTGATACTGCAGGTACAAGTAAGAATGGAGAGAGAAAAATAAGTTTGTTAGCAAGAGAACTCCCATCACTGTGAAACTACATGCCAAAAAGATTAGTGATCTACGTGTTTGAAAACCACTTTCCAGGTAACAGGAAGCAAATTAAAATGGGTTTTAAATGCACTTGGAAGTCAAGGGTTACCAACTGAGTAGATTATCTGAGAGGCTTTTTTTTTCTCTTGTATCATCACTGCTCTCCTTTGAACTAACCTGACCACTGCAATTCAGCTGCTGCAGGGAAGAAACAAAGTGCCTGCTGCAGGCCTGCATAAGCCTAGAGTCCTCCAGCTAGTAGCTGAACATACCCGAGGTCTGTGCAGTAGAAGGGAGTAATGACGTTTGCTCCATTGTCCGGACTGGACGTCAGTCGTCCAGCTTCTCTGGCCTCTCGCTTAGGATCTACCCGTGAACGTGGCATAATGTAGAGCTCTTTGGAGTGATCAAAATACCCTCGAACCTTGACAGACCTGTACTCCAGCTCCTTCAGCTCTGCAGGGCTGTAAGGGAACAAGATGCACTGGGATGAGATCAGTCTCTGGGCCACCAGAGCCAGACAGTTAAACCTTTAGTGGAATTACGGGGTCCCCTCTGTTTTGTTATTCCCCAAATGGACAACTGGCAAATCAACTGAAGAAAAAAAAAAAGGATCAGCAGTAGCAGACAGAGAAACAAAATCCCCAATGAGTTAAGCAGCTGACTACAGTTTAGCAGCACGCTAGTGAATAGCATGAGTTGTTAGTATCCTGGGTATACCCAGGTGTAATTCCTGTGTCACTGGCAGAACACAACACCAGCTGGGAAGGGCCTTTTTCCTGTAGACACAGCATGTGGAGGTCAAGTCAACAGTAATTCTCCTTCCCTTCCTGAGCCTTGAACCTTGGCACTCTATACCAGATGGCCAAATGCACTTGTTCTGTGCCTCAGATTTGTCTGAACAGTGCAAGGACCTTGTCTATCCACATGGCTTTTTGTAACACATGCATTTTTGGTAGCACATAATGCTTTCCAGGGAAGCATTCACAGCTCATGTTTAAAATAAGATGAACCACCATATTTTTCTTTCTAGTTTGTCTACACTGCTTGCTGCTCCCATGTTGTCTATTAGTGTGCAAGTTCCTCAGGGCAAGGACCGTGTCCCAAATTCCTAGTAGATTGCTGATGCTACATGAATCATCAAGTGTAAACCCAGCTTCTACACTTACTCTGAAGGCAGAGGAACAGGCTCTGATCCAACTCTTGACTCGAGGTCTGCAATCAGTTTCAACTTCCACTTCCGGCGCTGGACCTGGGAACACACAGCAATGGCATCATCATGGGGGCTGCTGCTAATAACTTCTTGCAAGCTTGAAAACAAAATTCATGTTTTCCTCAATGCTGGGATCACACTGGTCTTTAACAGGATAATTCAAGACACGAAAATTGAAATACCTATTTCCTTGCGGGGATGGAAAGTAAAATTAAATTTTGCATCAAAAGGATTGCCTGGACTTGTTGAAACAGCCCAAATTAAAGACGCTAAACAACATTGACTAATTTTTATTTTGACATGGATAAGTCCCTCTGGTTATCTGAGGCAGTTCTCAACTGACGCCCATGTGCGTACTTTGATTTCTAAAGAGTGAAATGTTTTCATTTACCTGCCATGTGCCAAGGCAAAATGTGGTCACAGGGATCAGTAAAAGGCCCCACCTGAACGCAACATCCTCTCCAGATTCGATGACATCTGCAGTGCCGCTTTTTGGTCTCCGGAGTATCAAACAAATGTCTGGAGTGAGTTCAAATTAGAAACACAGTTACTATAAGAGAAACCAGCTTACCATCCTGCAGGGTGTGCAGCATCAGGAACTGATGTTTACCAAGCTTCCCAGCTACCGTGCTACTGACTCGGTCCTAATGTTCTCCGACTCCTTTAATTCAGCTATTTTAGTTACATTATCTGCTCTACACAGCGATACTGTATTGGAGGCTTAAGTCTTCAGACGACATTATAAATCATCTCAGCATCCTTTGACAAGCGTAAAAGACCTCTATTTATGGAACCTTCCAGTTCATTTCAATGGATTCTAATGCATTTTACACACGGGCGAGTGGTGCCTCCCAAGTCCGGGGGGGGGGCACCAGATTGCTGATGGGGGAGGGGGGGTCCCCAGTGGCCAATTGCCAAACCAGCAGCAAAACTGGAAGTGCACTTCCAGTTTCATGGCTGGCACTTCCAGGGGTGCACGTGCACCCCCTACGCATCGCCAATGCTTTTATATAACTGCCAAAACACAAGCTTTCCCCTTTTCTCCCTCTCATGTCACATACTATTGGCAAACCGCACAGGTAGAGAAAGCTGCATCAGACATCACCGGCTGGAACAAGACGGCAGCTGAGTGTCAGACCTGAAGGCAAGACGACATTTTTCCTTACCTTTAGATCCCTGTACCAAACCGGACCGTGCTTTCGTACGAGGATATGCAAAAAACGTCCTGACCGAAACATTTGGTATCTAAACAAAAGCAAAGAGATGCCGTGTCACTCCCCTGCTTTGCGCGCTCGAGACTCGAGCTATCAGGGCGGCTTCGGAAGATGTTATTTGCTGGGAAAGGGAGCTTGAAATGATCCAATAGGATGATGTCCTGTCTAGGGCCCGAGCGGAGAACCAGGGGGGCTGGCAGAGGAAGGGGGGGACCCCCCCTGCCACCCCCGCGCTCCCACCTGGGCCCAGCCCCGGGGCTGCAGCAGCCTCCCAAGGCAGCGCCCGCCGCCCGCAGCCATTGTCCAATGCCGCCTTTTCCTTCTTC
>NW_005842399.1:409603-427056 GCF_000455745.1 Alligator sinensis | reverse complement strand
GGGTCTCCACGCGGGGGAGTAGCGCGGGTGGGTGTCGGGGGGTGTCGCTGCCTGGCAGCTGGTGTTCAGCTTTGGGTGGAGCAGGAATCAGAAACTGCCCGTGCCTGGACCGTTGTCCAGACCCTGCGTGAGGGGCGCAGAGCAGGGGTGGGTGCAGGAGCTGGCGTCTCACATGTCTCTTCCCCCCTCGCCCCAGGTGCGCTGCGAGCTGACGGGGCATGAGCTGCCCTGCCGGCTGCCCGAGCTGCAGGCCTACACCAGCGGCAAGAGGTACCTGCGGCTGAGCGGGACGCCTGGCGCCTTTAACTACAGCGACTACGAACCCCACATCGTGCCCAGCACCAAGAACCCGTGCGTAACCCCCGTGCTGGCGGCTGGGGCAGGGTGGAGGCCTCCGTGCTTTGGAGGGAAGCTGCTTGCTGGGCTGGAAAAGCTTTTGCAATGCAGCTTTGCTCGCTGCCGCCTTCGAGCAGGGGTGTCGAACTTGCACAGGCCTCGGGGCAGCTTCCAACTGTGCGGGCTCCCCTGGGCCCAGCAGGGCAGGTCTGCGTTCAGGCAGCAGAGAGGGTCCAGGGGTGGCCAGCAGCCAGGCAAGCGAGGGTGGTGTCTGCATAGCCCTCTCTCCCCCCTGTTGCTGGTGGGCATGTCCAGTGGGGGCCTACGCACCCCGAATTCTGTGGCAGGACACGCTCCACTGCCCACGCCGGTTGTCTGCTGGATCACCAGCAAGCCGGCTGGAACGGTTCCATAGGCCATGTTTTGACACCCCTGACTTAAACCGCCCACCCAGGAGCAATGCGAGAGGCAAGGACTCTCACAGGTGATGTCTGTTATTGAGGCAGCTGCTTGATTGGGACAGGCTTAGACCAGCTTTCGGCTACCGCAGTGCCCTCCTTGGGGTCTCCATCTGCTTCTCTCTCAGAGGTCCAAGATCTGTGATACCCCAAAAACTCGTCTAAATCTATCCGCACCGTAAAAGAACAGTAAAAGAGAGAACCCACAAGAGCCTGAGCCTCTTGCATGTTTTTTGGACCGTCACGGCTACAGCGTTGTTTCATTACTCGGACGTGGACCGTTCCATTTGCTGACTTCGCTGTGCTCACATCCATGTCTCTTCCTGTAGACACCAGCTGTTTTGCAAGCTCACGCTCAGGCACATCAACAGGGTCCCGGAGCACGTGCTGCGTCATGTCCAAGGGAAGCGCTATCAGAAGGCGCTGAAAAAATGTAAGTGGTGTTAGCGCCTTCTGCAACATCTTTCTTGATCTGTACTTGTGGCACCCAGCCTGGTAGGTGGGAAGTGTTGGGGAAGCTCTCGACAACTTGCTAGTAACAGAGCAGTGCTCCTGCCTGCTGTTTGCGGTTTTTTTTCTCTAGTTGGCAAAGCAGTGTCTTTGCTTTAGAGCAGAGGTTCTCAGACCTTTTTGTACTGCAGCTAATGCTTAAATACAGAGGTTGTGCGGTGGATGCTTTTCTATCTATGGCATCATGTGGTATCTCTGGCATTAACACTGAACATACAGTTATGGGAAGGCCTAATATTTTAACTCCCTGTCAATACAGCTTAGCAGCTGGAGAAGCCAGCCCTGAGGGATTTGCCAGCTGTCTGCATGTCCCAGCTTGAGCACCTTATGTTCAGCCACCAACTAGTGGAAGTTTGGATGGTGGCTTATATCTGTGGGGACTTGATAAGAGTCAAGATGAGCCTGGCAATGTTGTTTTATCAGTAAAGGGACTGAAGCTTGTAGGTTCCTGGTGGCAGTGTTTGGCTCAATTCAGTAGTGACTGAATGCCAGTTGTACCCGATGGCTGCTTGTTGGCCTGCATGTAGTGAGCTTGGTGGTTCCTGGGAACAAGTGTTTGCTTTGTAAAAGTCAGCACCCCCTACCATGGGAGGTGTTTGCATTTGCATCCCAGAAGCTAGGTTTGAATGGAACATGGAGACTGAATTGCGCTGCCACCGCTAGAGGTATGTCCCGGTCAGAGTAGGAGCAGGGCGTGAGGGAAACTGCAGTGCTGGACTTCTCTGGACAGAATAGACTTGGGTCTCTGGGGATGTTTGGCTCTTGCAAAAGGTGTCAGGCTCAGTGCACACCCCTGCTACAGTTGCTGCCAGGGCAGCAAGATAGAAATGCATGCTCCCATTTTGCATCCATTGGCTTTGGTGTCTCCCTAGGTCTCTGCAGGGGCAAGGTATGTGAAAGGTGCAGTTGCAGTTCATACTGCACTGACTAGCTACCCAGGACCTTGCTCTACCTCTGGTTCACTATCTTCCTTTATTAGGCCAGCAAGCTGCTGAATTGCTTGCATTTCTGTGTGTGATCCTAGCTGAGTCCCCCTGTTCTGCTCCCTAACTAGATGAGGAGTGCCAGAAGGAGGGCACGGAGTATGTGCCTGCTTGCCTGCTGCAGAAGAAGCGGCAGCGGCGGCATGATGACCAGCCGAAGGGGAGCAAGCCGCCTTGCAAGAGGGGGGATTTCTGGGAGCCCGCATCCAGCAATGAGGACGAGGAGGACAGTGACGACAGCATGAGCGACCTGTACCCACGTGAGCAAAGCTTTGGCGTTTCCGAATATTGTAAAGGGACCCCCTCTCCTCCCTCGGTCCTTCCTGGCACTCACTAGAAAGGCAAGTCTGTTTCAAGTGCAGGGGGGCTGGACCCGATGACCAGCCCCTAACAGCTACGAATCCCCATTAGCAGCATAGGGAGTGGGATGAGAGGACTTATTGGTCGTGCGTAAAAATGGGCAAGACTCTATGGAAAGAGGCAGAACTTTGCTACTTTGAAAGGACAGCGGCAGGAGCGGGCCAGGATGGCAGTTCTATTGATGCCTGGCCAGCGGTGTGCCCATGCATTAGAGGATCATGGGCTGAATGTCTCCTGTAGTTGGACTACTAAAGGTCCTGGGCCCATTGCTACTGATGTGCTGTCAGCTTATTTGCCTTCCAGGTGTTTCAGTAGTAACATACCAGTTGGTCACTGAAGGCCTTTGGTGATAGAGGTTGGAGTCTAATGCTTCAGCTTGGTCCGTCCCCCCATTAGGATGTCCCTGAAACCCCTGTTAGGATGTATCTGAAGTGGAGTGAGAGCAGGTGCCTGTGTGAAGCAGAATTTGGCCCCATCTGGGTCTTGCCTTGTGTTTTAGCTGAGCTTTTCCCAGAAAAAAGCCCAGCAGCTGCAGGATGTGGGGAAGACAGCGATGACTTTATGACAGACAGTGAGGAAGACAAGGCCAAGCCGGCTGGGGAAAACGGGGATGTGAATGGGGAGAAGAGCGAGAAAATGGACCTGGATGGACAAGGCAGCAAAAGGGGAAAGGTGAGTGCTGCACTGCTATGGACAGCAGTGCCCCGGGGTGAGCTTGGGACATGAGGTGAACCTCTGTATGGGAGCATAGGGACGGTATCCTGCATATTCGCACCAATAGTCCATCTGCTCTGCTGACCTGTGAGAGGGGCAAGTGAAAGCCTAACATTTCCTTGCATGGAAGTTTCTAACAGTGAGCAGCTGGCGTAGACCATAAGCCTACCATTTCTTGGTAGACATTCATCTTCCTGAGGCTCTTTGTTCCTGGCTGTGTAATTATCAGATCTCCATATCAGCCCTCCTACACTTTGCTTTGGAAAGCAAGGGGATTGGGCTGTAAAATCTCTTCCCTGCATTAATTAATTCCCTTGACATAGGGTTAGTATATTCGCTCTTATTTCCCCAGCTCCCTTCAGTAACTACCCAGATGCTGTACAGTGGATCTCCTCCCCAGAGGACATCTCTGTCCTGATCCTGCACATCTTTGCATCCAAATCCCTGCTGTGTGTTTGGGAAGCAGCTGGACTTCCTGGCCCCTGTATATAGCAGGTATAGGGATTTTGGAAAAATCCTTGCTGATAAGTCCAACTCTAAAAGAAAGTCCTGAGCAGAGGAAGTGGATTCCTTGCTGTTAGGAACATGCCAGTCTTGGGAGATCAGCCTGTGGTAGTCTGATTCACATCTGCAGCCAGGTTGGCAGTATAGGAAAGCTTTGCTATTTGCGGGTTTGGCATTCGCGGTTGCAGATATTCGCAAATGCCGAATCTGCATTTTAAATGCACTTTATACACTTATGCACTCCTCAGGAGCTTTGTGATTGCTCCCGCTGGAGCTGCGTCCCCCTGCCCCAGCGCACATGAACGCAGTGCCTTATTTGCAGATTTCGCCATTTGTGGGGGATACGAAAACGTATCCCCTGCGAATGGGGAGGGTTGCCTGTATTGCCATTTAACGTGATGACAAAGCGGAGGAAAGGTACAATAGCTTGCAGATTGTAGGCAAGGGTTGAGGTAAGGAAATGCCTCGTCTTTGGCTGTGTCCACGTTCTCTGCAAACAAGATCGTGTTGACACCCAGCCTAAAGACGGTGAAGTCTGGTGGGGCCCAGGTGTTTGCTTTCTGGTCCTGGCTACGCGCCATTTCATGCTAGCCCAGAAGGACAAAGAACTTCTTGAAAAGTGAGTGAACTATTTTTTTCACAGAAACAATCGGGTGCTTTGAAGAAGAAATTTAAGAGTCGCCATCGAAAACCCAAGAGCTTCAAGAAAGCAGCCAATGGCAAATAAAGTTATGTAAATGAGAAACACGCTACAGGTCTAGCTGGTTATTGTGGAGCGGTGCCAGTGTTCATCCCCCAGATGGGCAGAATGGAGGGTTACAAAGGTGTCTTGTCTGCATTGTATGGTTGCATTCATTTCTGATAGAGTAAAATGGAGCAAACAGGTTGTGGGCACGCTTATTATAATGACACTCTGACTCGAGAGACACCAATGGAGCCCTCACTCCTGCAACCATGAGGTACCGTGTGTGGCTATTGTACATCTTTCCTTTTCTCTGACTTCACCGACCTGGTTGTTAATAAGCGGAACAAAAATGAAGCGTGGGAAACACTTACTGCTGCGTGTCCTCTCGGAGATAAGGTACCAGTACTGAACAGTGTCCAAAAACATCCTCGAAGGGTCGGTCACTAACCATGCGCTCAAAGTGGATACAACAAAGATGCCATCGTTTTATTTTGATTGTTTCCAAAAATCAAAACATTTTCAAACACAACTAAGGTACAAAATACATCATAAAATGGGAATTTATACTTATTTTCTTTTTTCCACATAGAAAGCAAAAAATATATTCAAAATGGATTCCACAACATTTTGCAAAAGTCAATCAGTAGAAATCCTGCTTTTGAATAGGAGGCTTTTTCATTCTGACCAGTGGTGAAATCGCCATCAGTTTGGGGAGATGTCTGGGTACAGCAGCATCTGTAGGGGACAGCTAGTTCTGTTGCAGAAGACTCTTGCTAAAATGCTATGGCTAGTTTTGTGCTGTCTTGAAGAGCAGCGTCTTTTTATTTTTATTTTTTTTTTAAACAAAAACCCTTCACTTAGTACTGAGTGATGATACTGTACTTGCAAAATCCCTGCTGCAAAGGCTACTGATAGTTACTTTTCCTAAAAGGGGAAAATTCTTTTTGGGGTGCCTGGCTATCGCGGAGCTACAGGCAGTCTCTTGATGAGAGGACTATTTTTCACAGATCAGTTAGTGTCTGATTGAACTGCTTCTCTTCCAAAGCAATCAAACTCCTTTAGCTTGGAAGAATCAGAGGTAAGAAAGCTAACTAAGGGTAATAAGAAAACCTGGCTTCTGTCTATTTAACATATAAATACAAGAATCATCCACAGCAGTTAAGAGTGTTGGGAAGGGTCTGTATCTCAGGAGACTCGTGTTTGTGTATGCTGACTGTCAGCACAGAAGAGAAGAGATTGTACCTGCGGTGCGGCAGAATGCCCCAGGTTCCCTTGTGATGAAGACACAGGCAGTGTGAAAGCAGTGGCAGGAGAAAAGTCTCCTGCAAATTCCAGGAAATAAGGCAGTGGTGGGTTAACATACCATTTGATTTTAAAAGAGCTTAAGAAATTTCAGCAGCAGTGCTTTATCTAACCACGAAGGCCAGTCTTCCTTAACACCCTGATGGCATTAGCTAAATGTTTGTGAAAGCTTTTCTATTTGTCATCAGATGTGGGGAGTAGTTCTGTTTTCCAAACTAAAGCTGTTTAAGTTGCACTGTCCAGGTCAGCACTTCCATGCACTGTATGTTCCTGTTAGCTACATGAGAATTACATGTAGATACTCACGTAGCAGTTCTTTGGTTTCTTGGTCCAGCAGCTACCCTATGTACCTTACCTGGCTACTAGTTAATGGGAGGTCATGGATTTAGTACCTCATTGAATCGTCTTAGGGGGAATCAACATACTTGGCTAGCAGAGGATGAAACACTGCTTCTTTGCATGGTTTCTAGATATGTACACAGGAGGCGTAGGCTACCCCAGTGAAAGACAAAATATGTTCCTTCTTTTCTCTCAGCCCATTAAACTGGAGGACTATCCCCGTCCCTTTCAGTGAAATGATCAGAACGTAAGAAGGACTAAGTTAGCATCTGATTAGCAAAGAGGTATGAAATTCTAGTCTGCTGCTGCCAGAAGCAAGGCAGACTGAAACAGAGACTCAAAGGGACAAGGTATCACAGAGCTAATAGCTGGGCACTATTTAGGACTAGATCAACAGAGCCTTGGCAGGAAAACTTTCCCTGTGCCCATGAATACGTGCAGAAATGCCACAGCCCGGCCCCTCTTCAGAAGTCTACAACCTGACACTGCAAGCTAAGGTTTTAAAACCCTTTGCAAGAGAGACTGACAAAGATACATCAGGGGACAAGAGGACCGATAGCCTAGAAGCACAGACACTGCTCCTAACCTGCACATGCTGCAAAACACTGTTTCAGAGCTTTCAGCTGAGTGCACAAAAAGGGATCATCATCCTACAAATTGTGTTTACAACAATAACAGCTCAGGTTGAAGGTAATAGAGGAAAAAATGGAAGTCAAAGCTGGGTTGTAGATTATGGAAGAGTCTCTTGGGAAGAGCAGTATAGCTTTGCTCTTCTGACAGAGGAAAAAAAAACAAACACTGAATAGGATTGATGTTGGCACAGCACTTCAATAACCTTAAATGATACTCCCCAAACTCCCTTATTGAACTCATATAAGCAATTCAGCATCTTTACCTCTTGTCCCATAAGGAAGTGATATCTTCCATCTTCCTTAAAGGAAAAAACCTTTTCCTTTCCTCACCTAGTGAAAAATGCCGAGAGCTGGGCTTTGCTTTCTCCCTTCGTGCGGTTTGGCTGTGGAAAGGGTAGATAATACTGTATTGTTGTTTTTCTTAAACAATAATTTCTCTTGGAGTAAGGTTTCACTAAAACAAACCATGCTAAAGCCAACTGCTGGCATTTCTGATGGGACAGGATTTTGAGTTCTGATGAGGGAATTAACTCATTTAGCCATAGCTAAAATGTAAGTGAGGATTAACCCAACAGCACACTGAATGAATGATATGGTTGCCTCTGCTCACAGTACTTTACATTTAAAAAGCTGTTACAGGCAGAAGGGGCAGTGACTCTTCTATTGCAACACTGAAGTACTTAGAACTGCAGGTTCCTTGGGTTAATTCCAATTCTAAAAAAGTTAAAACAATAAACCTTAGCCATGTCCCTCCAAGAAACAGGATGCATGTATTATTGTACTGGTGCCACTGTAAATCAGATTCTCAAAACATCTGTGCCTTTAACAGGGGAAGGGGGCCATTACGTGTAAAGTGTTGGCAGTTCTTGTTGAATCCATAGAGAATCAGTCCTGGACTTAAGGTGTCATGTCCTAAGAAGTGCTGCTGCTCCTGTTACCACTCTTTTTTCTTCTCATCCATGGAGACACCCCCTGGACCGAGGGCCACCACCAGAAGGAGCCCTCCGATGACGGACATGGTCTGGAAGAAGTCGTATTTGAGGAAATCGTGCATGGGCTTGTAGACGGGGATGGTCCAGAAGGCGTTGAAGTAGATGTTGATGGCAAACAGCCAGATGACCAGAGTCAAGGCAGCCAGCTTTGTCTTAAAGCCAATTGCCACCAAGATGATCAGGGCTGTGCCCACGATGTTCTGCAAAATCTGCAGTAGCACAGAGAAGAGAACTCGGAGTTAACGGACAGATCTTAGCAACCTGTGGGTGCAGGAGGTGGAGGTGTAGTCACTCTAGCAGATCTGGGGTAAATGCAATTAAAACAGGTGCCTGTGACTTATGAAGATAAGCACCAACCTATTAGTCATTAGATTTCTTTAGCTAAAGGTCTTTTGGGGCTGCTCTTTGTGCTACCTTTAGCCATGCACTTGGCTGCAATGATACAGTGGCATGATTGTGAGCACTGGATGCTAGGGGCAGAATTTAGCTGTGGGTATCCCTTCTTCCATCCCCAAGGTAGTTATTTGGGTACCGCTACCTGCAGTTTGATGTTGTAACCCAAGCTGTTTACGTGTTGTGGTGTCTCAGCTATAGCTTAAAGACAAGCCTGGAGAAACAAATCTTACTGCTTGAAACAAGGAAATATCAGTGCAAAGAAAACTAATACTTGCCTTTATTTGCCTCTAGCTTAGTAGCTCCGAGCGCTTTACGAACTCAAATGATCCTAATGCTCCTGAGACACTACCAGTTTTCCCATGTCCAAGGTATAGCCATATAGCCTTATTTAAGGAGTCCCAGCAAAAATCAACAAGGACTTGCACAAATGTTCATGGAGCAGGCTCCAGGGCCACTCGGAAAGCAGCAGAGCCCAATGCTTTGACACTGTCCGGTATCCAAATACTTACAGAAAAGAAGCTGGAATCAAAATGGAGCAGCGTCATGAACATAAGAACCAGCAGCACACGTCCACCCAGCTGCATGTACTGTTTAGGAGAGCTTTCCCGCATAGTAGGGACACCAGCAAACATGCTCTTCCCCTCGGAGCGTGACTCAGCCAAAAGCAGCAGCAAACCTCCCCCCAGTGCAAGGTTCCTAGAGGGAAAAGGGGAGACAACAGATCTCCATGTCAGTGCAAGTCCCAGGACAATTTATGAGGGGTGTAACAAAGAACTCTAATGCGTAAAAACAAATCTCTGGTGGGAGCATGCAGTAATAGCAGCTTCTTGAGGCAGACTGCATCAGCAACGTTTCTTTTGGGGGGTTTTATGCCTGTTATAGCTAAAGCTGCAGATGTGTGGAGGGTACGATTTCTTCTGTATGCATGGTTACCAAATAACGAATAGCAACATAGACCTATGCAGGCTGAAAACGACTGTCACAAAGAAGCTCCTCTTTCTGTTTGTGGAAATCCTGCCTGTCGAGCCCAGGAGCCATCACACCAAGCGTAAGGTCTGAATCACGCACATTGGGCATGTTAGACTGCTGACTGTTCTGGCACAGGTGTTTGGTGGCTGTGCCTTTCCACATCAAGTCACATTTTAAGAATTGTTCTGGGCTCAAAACTGCAGTAGGAAAACATAATCCAATTCACTTCCAGCAAGAGAAGCCAAATGTAGGAACTTGGCTAGCTGCTGTCAGCCGGAACTTCTTCACAAAAAGATCCATGCTCAGAGGCCCAACTCTGCCTTTCTCCTTAGGAAATCTGAGTGCCATCATTTGCAAATGATAATTTGAAGTGTCAGGGCCATTTTTGGTATCTGCATTTAAGTTCAGCTGGACAGACATATAGCATCATTCACTTTTAACTTTTAAGAAATAAAGTAGATTCCCAGTCCACAAAAAAACATTAGTCTCTCTGATCTCAGCAAAGATATGTGGCCCAGGCAATCTGTTCCTGATACTTTAGGATTAGTCTCTGCATCTTGTACAACACGTTTTAGATTTTGCTTCTGACTTCTTAAAGTTGTTTGCTCACTTACTACTTCGTACCAATGGGCTCCTCAGAAAATCGCTACCTACTGGGTAAGTTTTTACTGTATACAGAGGTGATGTGTATAAAGAAATCTGGATTCCCTTCTTCCTGGAGAATGTTTCCAGAGAAGAGAACAGACACTGTTTACACGAACACAGAAAACCTAAAGACCTACCTCATCAAAAACTTCAGATCCCATAGTATGCTGTATGCAATGGTCTAGGCAAAAGAACACAAGTAGTTAGATGCTGTGTTATGGAAACATTACCATCTCCTTAACAGACAAAAGCTTTAAAAGATGTTGATGTCCATGAGATAAAAAGCAGAATGCAGAGACCAACAGCACCTTGAAAGGGTACTTACTTGGTCAAGCAGGTCACTTTGAATGAGAACCATGAGCAATTTTTATTAGAACCTGTTTGTTTTAGGTATACAAGACCAGGACCACTTGTTAACAGACAGGCTTAATACAGCACACTAAATCTGTGAATCTCAAAGCCCTCTGCAGACAGCAAAGCCTCAACAAGCTGCTGTGAGAGTCAAGTGTACGCACCATGCTGCTGCAGGGCAGAAAAGTTAAATTTCATGCCTGTGGTCAGGCCAAGTTGGTGACAAAGTTGTGACCACAGTCTTGTCCTTTAGCCAAAGCCAAGTTAGAATTAGGTCTTTCTCAACTAAACAGGATGTTTTATATCGATAGACTTGTGGCAAGCACTGCGGGGTCAGAACCAGAGCAACTGTAGCTCCCTGATCCAACAGGTTGATTAAAACTTAAAAGGTAATTTAAAAGTGGGACCTAGTCTGGCCAAATGGAACTTAGATACTTCCAGCTACACCGTCTCTAGCTGCATCTACATCCAAGAAGAAGATCTTGCCGTAGGACACTTCTGTCTGGGTTGGTGTGAGAGATTATAGCAAGCAGAAGCGAAGGAGCAGGCTCATGGGAGGAGAACTCTTGAGAGTGGCTTTAAGTTGCATTAGAGGTGCCACCGATACATCAGTCCATACCGTATCGGCACTGATAAAAGGAAAATTGACATTATCAGCCATTGGCTTTTTTTGGCCGATGGTTGATAATGTCACTGATAAACGCTGTGTGCACGTACGCAGCCACAGCATGCAGGTGGCCAGGAAAGCAGCCTGGAGGGCAGTGTCCGGCTGGTAAGTCTGTGCAGGAGAAGGGGTGTGGGCCAGATAGAGGCCTCCATGATGAGGGAGAGAGTGGGGCAGAGGCAGTTGCTGCTCAGCTGGGGTGGGGTGTGGGACAGAGTTGTGGGTGGCTTGTCTGGAGGGCAGGAGGGAAGGGGCAGCTCTTATCACTGTGTGCACGGAGGTATATGCCCCCTGGATTTATGCACCGGGTGAGGGTGGGTTGCTCGCTGCAGACCTGGAGCCAGAGGCTGCACCAGCCTCTTCCAGGTCAGGGGGCCTGGGCCGGGGCTGCAAGCAGAGGCAGGCAGTAGCGGTGCTGGGAGGGGTGGCTACAGGGTGGGCTATAGCCACCTCAAAATTTGCCGTAGCCCCTCCTCTCAGCACCGCTGCTGCCTTCCCCAAGCGCAGCCCTGTCCCAGCCCCTCTGCTGGGACGAGGCTGGTGCAGCCCCCGGCCCCAAACTCGCAGTGGGCACCCTGCCCTTGCCCCATGCACAGATCTGGGGAGGCAAATGCCCCCCATGCCTCCCCTGGGGGTGCATACAGGCAGCACCTCTGTGCCCCCTGGATGAGCCACCCACAGCTTCATTCTACACCCTGCCCCGGCTGGGCAGCACCTGCCTCTGCCCCATTCCCTCCCTCAGCTCTATATGCCCTACCCCACCAGACTTAGTGCTAGTATGCAGCCTGGCCAGGTGGATTGGTATGGACTAATATGGCTGGTTAATAATCGGTCATCAGTACTAGCCGAAAAAAATCGTTATCGGTGCACCCCTAATTTACATCAATTGTCCTGGTGGGGTTAGAGAAGAAGATCTGAAAGATAAGATTTAGGCTTTTGGAAGAGTTAAGGCCTCCTACCTGTAATGCTATAATTCCAAACAATCCAAAGCAGGCATACTGCACAAAGTTCCTGCTCAGCACCAGGATACAGCCACCTGAGGAAAGAAAATGAATTGTTACTGCATTTGCAGCTCATACAGGAAATAGTGGTTGCCCCAAGGTTTTAAATTTAGCAGGTTCAGCATTTCACTCAAGTCATTATAGAGCTCGTTATTTTAATTTGCTGTTGACTACAGAACGCCTCTGGGATTCTACTAAGGAAATGCAGCAGAGGATCAGATGTATGCCTAGTTTAATCCTTGCTAATGCATTAAAGTGACAGCTCTTATAAATGCTGCAAGAAGTTAAATACAAACAAAGCCAACTAAGTATTGAACCACATCCTGCTTTTCTTGGGGCGAGCAAAAGGTGGACCCACCACCACCACCCAAAACAAACTGAGGCTGTTTCTAGGAGAAGATTGTGAAAGGAGACAAAAGGAAAAAAAACACCTTTTCTTTTCAGTCTGTACACCACCAAATTGCAACAGCCTAGTGGTCAGAGAAATATTTAAGTGGGCTTCCCGCGGTTCGATGATTCACAGTAGTATGCAAGCCAGGGAGGCAGGCACGGGAGCACTCTGGCATCTGCCTTAACAGCCTCGGAGCCACTTACTCAGCTGTCCGAAGAGATTGATGAACACGAAAATGGAGGCCAGGAAATAGCCACAGTTCCACGTGGCGTCGATGTAATCCCTCTGCTCGCTCCACTGGAACCACATGCGGATGCCATCCTCCAGGAAGGTGCTGATCAGACACAGGCGGGCCACGTGGGGAAGGTACTGCTTCGTCACTCTCAGGAACTGGAGGGGCACACCGGAGAGTGAGCAGAGGAAGGGCAGAAGGAGCATTGATCAGGCAAATGATAACCATGCACTTCTCCAGACCGCGGGCACACGCATATGCAGCATCAAGACCATGATTGACATAGGTATGCTGGCAGGGGGGGAGGGGGGGACGAGGGACTGGATACAGATGAATCCTGTTGCTTGGAGCTTGTAACCCTGTTTCAACTCCCTGGTCTAAATGAACTTAGTAGAAATGTTGGCAGTACAGTCAGGGAAACGCATTCAGGAAATACATTTGTTTAATGAGCGCTAGTTGTCAAGGGAGCTCCTGTTATTAGGAACATGATACAGCATCAGGGCAGATACATATGATAATAAAAGCTTTTGACTAGAGATATAACCAGGCATTGATCTTAATTGACTTCCCACATGTGGTTCAATTCCAGCTTCCATCAAAATCACACCCCACGCACCATGATGAACTAGGCGGTTATGTTTAACTACACTTCAGGGCAACCCAGTATTTAAAATTCATTAACATTGCCATGATGCAATTGGAATTGAGCGCACATCAGCTCTTCTGGGGAGTCAAAGTTATGTCTGATCCTGTATAAAGAATGCTGAAAATTTACTCTTTGGCTTAGTCGGCTATTATACTAATTACAGAGAAATAGATACTGGTGAGTAAATACAAAAATGCCCACAGGGTCTAGACTTTTGTGCCATTGGTACAACTGAAAGATACATAAAAGCATGCAAATATTTATCACAAATCTAGTTAACTTTTTCTGCCCTGTCTCAGCTGGTATTATACACAAGCCTGTGGGTGCGTCTACACGTTCGTTAATGAGCAGTGCCTCTGAGCGTTAAAGTTGAGTACGTGCAAAAGGAAGTACTCAATAACTGTGCAGTAGGCTGCTCTACTGTGCATTAACTTAATAGCATGGTTTTTGCCGTGACACTGTAATGCGCCATCAGCCTACTGCACATTAAGCGTCTCGTGCAGACGTGCCCTGTATTAAGGAATGATCAGAGTGCCATATCATATCCTGATGGGGCTTATCAGCTCATTGGGAAGTTTCATGCCCCAACACAAAATAAAATAAATAAAAAGGTCCTATTTTCAAGATATGCAGAGGGGCTCCTCTGCACGTACTTAGAAGGACACAGGGGAAGTCTGCTACTTCATACAGCAAATTGCTGTGATGATTTTAGGCAAGCTGGCATATGCACAGCTAGGAAAAGTAGGGGTTGAATTCATCCATTCCACCATGGAAAGTTCAGTATCATTTACTCAGTCAATGTGCTCATCATACCTTGTTAACAACTTGTGTATCGAAGGGATGGGGAGAAGGAAGGAACTCTCCTTTAACAAATTACTTATTTCTTAACGGCCTCGAAACCTGCAAACAGCACATTTCACTTATGTAGGAAGCAATGATTTTTGTGGGCCAAGCAATAGTACCAGAAGACATTCGGGAACTGAAGAATGCCTACTAATGGGAAGTAAAATAATGTATTTGGGGGCCTCGAGAGACATCTCTGGAGCAAAAGTCCAAGTACAGAATCCCCCACCTTCCAGTACTTCAGTTTGTTAAGCATGTAATTTTAGCAACGTCTGCCAGGTGCCAGGTGGAGCAAATATGCATGGTTAAACAGCTGCCAGGAAAAGGTGAAGCTGCAGCTTCATACCTTCTGATTACATGGGTCTGGACTGAACAGCATCAAAACCAGAACCATGTGTGTACGCACATGTCTGTGCCTGTGACCTCTAAATGCAAAGCTACTACTTTGCAGATTCCTGCCATAGGACAAGATAAGGGACTAGGTTTTGTAATGTTGCCTCGGCCCACACATAGAGCACCGTGCGTCTTAAAAGTGTCTTATTATGGGGCTGCATTTGATACAGGTATCAAATTATATTTAATATTCAGTGTTAGAATGAAAGACCCCCCCCCAACCCCCACATATGCCAAGATATTTTCCACAAGTAATTTGGAGCGCCATGAAGACAACATTCACATTGGGCACATCTACACAAGATATTTACTGCACATTAACCTAATAACCCCGTGCAGTAGCATGTCACGGCACAAACCGCGGAGATAGCCTCCCGCGCGGTATTAGACTAATGCACAGTAAGCGTCATTAAATAACTGTGCGTCGGTGCTGCTGCGTAGTAACTCTAGGTACTGCGCATTTAGTTTAGGAGTTTATCAAGGAAATACTAAACTAAGTGTGCAGTATCTAAGGCGCCTTAATGAACGTGTAGACGCACCCGCTGAAGCGGGTATCTGCCTCGTGATCACCGACTGGCACGAAGGTTTCTTCTACCACAAGTGTAGAAACCTTAAAAGATTATGCTGGGTCAAGTTTTGTTGGTACAATTCAACTGACTTCAGTGGTTTATATGTACAGACCATTAAGATCTCATTAAGATGTCAAGTAAAAATTTATGTTGACAAAAAGATTAAGTTGGTTTCTCCTAGGTTATACTGTTTAGTTTATTCTGTATTTTACTCAGGCGGGATAATGCAGCTAGACCTGTGGGTTTCATTTTCTGTTTCCAGTTAATACCACTTGGCAGGTCTGCTTCAAATGCTTTGGGTTTACAACACAGGGGGAGGGAGGCGGAAGGAGAGATTCAAAGCACAGTTAAAAATGTATGCCCATCACAACAGTTAACCAATAGTTAGAGGCTGCTTTGAGTACATATTAATGACCTAGCTTACTGGCTCGCTGTAGGTCAGTGAGATAAAGAACAAAATTAAGACAGACGCACTTAATAGTTAATATCAGAAGAGCAAACCCTACTCGTGTTATGTCACGCGTATCCAAAGTCTGAAGGGTCAAGATTCAAGCTGATTAAAACACACTTTGAATGCCAACTTCAACCAAGCACACACTGAATGTTAGTATTTTTGGCCTTTTGAACATAAACTTGGATTAGTGAATCCGAACGGTTTCTTAATAGCTTTGTCATTTAATAATATACAAACCACAAAATATACAAGGCCGACGTGACCTAAATTAATTGAAGTAAATATTAGAGAGGATTGTGCCCATTTGCATCATCCAAAACTTGAAGTCAATCAAATAGTATTTGGACGCTGCCTTTGCACATACCCATCTGACCCCAAGAGGAGGGGGAGAAAGCCCTCAGGAGTTGATGCTGTTGCCTGCAAGATTTTATCATTATATCTGGGTCTTCAGCTCTTGGATAAAAGTCACCATTTGACTACTGGCCAATAACTCCTAGAATATTGTTTGTTTAAATATAAATGTCATAATTTTGTTTCAGTTTTTCTTTAGATGATCATTCTGCGCCCGGGGTGCAGTTTCTGTTTTGCTGCTGCAGATGCAGCCTTTAAACAAGTTAACAAGTCCCATTCCCAACATTAGGCAATCATATAGACTTTGCCCTTCTTTCAGGGGAAGCAGCCACAAATCAAGTTTCGAAGGCCCTCTTGCCACTACAAAGACCAAATTTTCATACCGTAGGCAGGGTCGAAGCAAATATAACACTCAAATTGAAAGGTAGATAGTGCGGTACAAGCTGTTTTCTCTCTACAGCAAGTTATAGTCCTCAACTCCAAAATAACCTCCGATGTCGTTTGCGTGATGCGATTTACATTTGCTGAATTTTAATCAGGAGGAAAGAGCATCTCTCTAATTATCAGGATGCTTTCAATGAGCCTGCCAAGAGACTTAATTGGTCAGATCAGACAGGAAAGCCAAAATGCTAAGAGACCCTGTTTATTATCAGGGTGCTATCCTGGAGATTTGTAAGCCAACAGAGCAGGCAAAGAGTAAAATCAGAACTAGTCTGCCACTTTCTCTTCTTGAAACTAAAAGAGGATCTGGCGCTAACATACGTACATACGGTAGTCGAGAGTATGCAGCATGCAAGATCATATGAAGTAACAGCTGATTAGAGAGGGAAGTTCCCCATACAGATGCAGGAGAGGCTGACTTTGATCGACCCTAGGAGGCTTTTCCTTTCTTTCAAATCAGAAATCCTCAACTAAAAGCAATGCATCTGACTTTTAACTAGCACAACTCCTACTGGCTGAGCTGTAGGCTGCTAGAAAGGTGGTTTTCCGGTTAGTAAAAAGGCAACTGCCCCACTTACAGCTCCAAGTCCCAATAAAACGTGATATATTGACTTCTCAAGCCCGCACGGGTGCTAAGGTAATCCAAAGGAGTGGGGAAGTGGCCTCTGCGAAAGCTTCAGGGGAGTCATCTTTTCTAAGCGTGTGCAAACCAAACCCACTGGAGGAAACAGGCATTTGCTAGTATTCGAAGAAAGGAAGGAAGTGGGGAATGATATTCTTTTAAGGACCCCAAGTGAAAACATGCAGTCCTGGGTTACCAATCGGGCCAGTCCCCAAATGGCGATATTTTTCCTTAAAAATACCATGCGCTCCATGTTTACAAGAAGAAAAAAGCATTCCTACTCCTGAAATCAGTTTTTGGCTATTTTTCAGGAAAAGCTGAAAATATTTAGAAAGATGGTTACTTTAAAGGAGGGGGTGCCAGGATTACTATGCATCTAGATATGAAAAGCATGGGCAGGAGGATGAATTTTTTAGGCTGGTTGGTTCTGTATACGCAGTTGTGGATAATGGAAGACAGCTAAGAGAAAAAACAACAACAACAACAACAAAGGGAAGATTTTTCCTGTGGGGCCATCTGGAAAGTACCTAGATGATCAAATACATTGGTAGCAATCAACAGAGAAGTGTTTTAAGCAGTAAATAGATCGCAGCAACGGAGGAAAGGTGCTAATAGCCTGTCCTGGCAACAGATGAAGCAGGTGAGATCCGAAACGGAGGGCAGCAAGACG
>NW_005842399.1:404150-409572 GCF_000455745.1 Alligator sinensis | reverse complement strand
GGAAGGCTCGGGTGCCAAGGGGTAGCTCTGCTTCCCAGACCCTACGATCTTTTGTCACGAGCCGTGTGGCCTTACCTTGTTGTCCCCCTCTCTGAAACCAAACCACCCCGGAGAGACGGAGCGAGGAAGCCACTTCCACCTGAACTTTCTACGTGCCCTCTCTGCACATGCAGCAAAGAGAACGTAGGCTATTTATTAAACATGACTGCCAGCTATCCAATCAGCTAAAAACAAGTAAGATCATTTGAAGGCGAAGGCGGGCACAGCGCTTATCAGTCTTATCATAACACAAACCATCCTCTGCCGTTCGGCCTACATGCAGCTGTATTTCTGCCAGTCATGAGGTCATGCGCAAGCATTGAAACCACCCCACGCAGCAAGTTCAGAGAATAAGCAAGTCCACATCAGAAACAACATATAACAAGTATAAGACTAACCCAGGAGACCTAGAAAAGGAGAAAGAAACACAGTACAGCTCATTAACTACAACAGTACAAGAAATGCATCAAAAGAGTCTAGTGATTTCAGCACAAAAGAGTGCACCTGCATGTAATCCAACCCATTTCAGTAATTGAGCGACGGAGACTAATTCATTGGAAGCTGGTGATTTGTAGCAGTGGGATGACCCACAGGAAAAGTCCCAAATGCCAGATCTAAAACTGTTGTACTTTGTGGAAGTTCTCCTCCAAACGTCTGAACTTGGCCTCATTTTCCACCCCTTGCATACTACATGTATCATCATTGCCCCTGCAATGCAGCCCCTTCTCATAGGCAAAATGCTTAACAGTTCACAGCAGCAAGTTAGGAAAAAATAACATCTCTCAAATTAAAACTATACGTGAGGTTTGGTTTGGTTTTTTAAAGGGAGGAGACATGGAAAAACAGCATTCCAGCCTTTCTATGGAAAACTCCTTTGTTTATTCCTGAATTACTGATACGATATAAGGAGTAAAAGTTACTACCTAGTGTTCACAACAGAAACGCTCTTTTGGTCCTCAAGGTATGGTTTACTGCCCAGTACTCATGATAAATATACATCTATACACACACATTATATATATACTATATTTCAGAACAGGTCAGAATGTTTGGATATGGACTATTATATACCTATCTGATCTATCTATTGATATCTATCTATCTATTGTTAGGCAATGATAGACAGATAGATAGATAGTCTGTCTCTGTAAACCTGACATGGGGCTACTCTTTCTCCAGGAAATTTTTATTTTACTGGAACAAGCACAAGCCGAGTGGCGAGGAATGTTTATAATCTAATCTCAGGCCAGACACAAAGCGATTTTCGATTCTCAGTCCAATCCTTTTTAGGGCACCACTCAGTATTAGCACTGTTAGGTGTACAACAAACACCTAACCACAGTTCACAGGATGAACCCAGAGATTTCAAATAGGAATCCATAGTGTCACAAACATTCTGGTCTGAGTTATTTGCATCAAAAGAATTGCTCTGTTGTTTCTCTGTAGTTAAAGGAAAAAAATACCCAAAAAACAAGGAGTAATAACTAAAAGCCTGCATTTTTCAAGGGGTGCTCTGAGTCTAATGAATCAGGTTGAGAACCACTGCTCTGCTCTAGCCCAGGCAAATCACTCCTTCCCTTGTGGTACAGCTCTCCATCTATGAAGTGGGAATGCCAACACTCTTCTTGCAGGATTAGACGATGCATACAGTGCTGGGAAGGCAATGCTGTAATGAGAACACAGGCTCACTCAGTCATTTCATAGAGTTCAGAAGGAGGACGTGACATACCAGGACGTTTCTGGCAATCTTTCTCTCTCTTTAATTGGTTTTCCATAACAGATTCCACTTTCTCTTTGTACCCATAAAGGATCAGTGGACTTCCAAACATAATTGGAAGGACCAGATTTTAAATCAGAAAGTTTCTTCCGTCTCCTGTTCTTACATAAACTATCTCAGAACACCAGGATTTAGGACAAAGTGACTGGAATGGCTGGAAAAAGAAAAATCACAGTATTTGTAAAAGTTAAAACAAAGCACTGCACTTTCTGGCCCAGAAGCCTGGTATGCGCATCACGCACACTTCCTTTGCTCGGCTATAATCACATAACTGGTTTAGAATGATTCAAGAGTTTCTTTACACGTCTACATCTCTTTTTAATGGAATAAATGCCAAGCACACCTTGCTGTTTGTCCCGTTTAGCTCTTTGATTTTAGCTATTGTCATTACCTGTATCACACTCTTGCCAAAATCAGATAAGCCATTTCTACTCTAACCCACTTACAGCTCCCAACCAGCAAGCAGGAAGCCTGCAAATAAGGAAAAGCCAAACCGGACAGATGCATCTTGTACTACACACCCAGTTAGGGACCAAACATCAGGTCTGGAACTGGTGGCTCATTCAAGCTAAAGACAATTTCCAGTCCTCCTTCAGGAAAGTTCACCATCTGCATAACACACACTTAAGTGTGCCCTGTTCCCTCTGATGCTGGTTCATGAACTGCTGCTGCTACCCTGATAGAATTGGAGTTTTTAAATAGTATTTAGGCACACGACCTTAACCTAACTCCTGTTGATTTTGAAGGGAGTTTGTGGCTTGCATTTCTTGAGTGCGCCGGGTAGACAACTCTGCCTAAACTGCTGAATCAAACATTTTCAGTACACACTGATAATCCACAGAGCTGGTTGCTGCACCTCTCCCTGCTGGTTTTATGTCAGAGAAAGTGGCTGATTCCAGCTGATCTCAGGTGTTATAAAAGGAGATGGGGAGGAATAAGGCTGTTAGTGAAGAGGCGTCTAGTTCCAAGTAGTGACAGTCAGATTCAATGGCTCCCACCCATCACAAAGTCTCAATCTAATCCCAGTTGAAATGTTTTGTTCCAAATGAACTAAGAGCTTCCCTAATGCAAAATGCCAACTCGGCAAGATACAAGCAGTGTTTATTGTTTTGTAAATCTGCCCCCCCCCATACTTACGCAATTTCACTTTTTAGCACCACAGATGGTGTTTAGTGCATCTGAATGAGCAAGGGGCAATTATTTGGACCCACAGTCAGCTAAGGACTTGCTTGCAAAACTTAATAGCTGTTTTGCAAATCGGACAGTGAAGTGTGTGCAGACATGATGAATATTCTGTGGTTCAGAAGCAGCACTTTCCAAATAAAATGGAGGTCAAATATAAATAAAAGTTGTTTCAATGAGTGTTATTCCAGGAAGTGGCAGACAGTACTTCCTGGTGGACAAACAGCCTTTTAGGAATAAAAGAAAGGTTTCAAAAAATGTGACCAGAAATAGTCACCCAGGAATATATATTTAAGGATTAAAAAAAACCCAACTCAGTAGCAGCGAGCACTCAAGTGCCCTAAAACTTGTCAGAGGCTGGGAACACAGAACAGCAGTAAAATCTGTCTCGAAGCCAACCATCTATCTTAGTGAGGGCAACAAATCTTTATAGTGGCAACCAGTTGCAGGCATGCAGAGCTGCCAGGTCAAGTAAGACCTTCTCGAGCCTTGGCTATAGGCCGCCAGATGTTACTACCTGATTTTAAATATACTCATCACCACGCCGACAAACATTTGTGCTTTCCAGCGGCGTCATGAACGCAGCGACTATTTCATTCATGTTATTCCTACTTGCAGAAGATGGGAAGGCATCGCTTGCTGCCTATCTAAGAAACCTGTGTGAATCTGGGAGTCCCACAAGATGGTCCCTGCTGCAATAAACACCTGCAAGGACAATTTGAAAATGTCGTCTTATGTTATCTTTTGTCTGGGATCAAAAGCATAGTTTTTGCTAGCCTGGACACCATCTAGAACCGGCTTGACGTTCATCTCGTTACCTGCCTGTTTTCTGTCCCATACGTTGCTTCCATGCCACCTGGACACTTTTTTGGAAGCAGGAAGTGGGCTGGTCTTCCTTAGACCCCAGGAAAGTTATCCTTTTACTTACTCACGAATGGGAAGGAGCCAGGCTCTCAGGAGGGTGATCTCTAGCTGTGTTTAATACCAAACTCTCCTTCTTCTGCAATCAATCAATCAATGAGGGTACGAGACAAGAATGATGCAACCGTTTTTTTGGGTTGTTTTTTTTAAGGTGGGGGCCAAATTGAGTCCTTCACGGGTAACGAGTGACTAACACAAGTTTAGTCGAGGGGTGCGGCAGCATTGCCACCCTCTGTTTCAACAGTGTGATAAGCCTGTTAGCACCCCAAATCTCTTACGGGGGGGGACACTGATCCCCTGTTCTTCTTATGGTTGGTGTAAATCAGACAGACCTCGTGGCCCTACAGAGGTACTCAGCCACCCACTAAGTGACCCCCCATTCAGGGCAAGGGGGATAAGCGGCACGGCCCCCTTTGCCAGACATACCGCTGACCGATTCCCATCGCCTGGGATTCTCTGGTCTTGGCCTCTTACCGGGTACATGCTGCTGCCCATTCTTCTGGAAATGGCAGGACCTCATGGCTGTATTTAATGAATCACCCATTGCTATTTCTTGCTGGGGGAAGGGGGTTGGAGAAGACCGCCCTATAGCCCCCAAGAACTGTGTATTGCTGCCCGATCGCATACAAGATCCCTGTAACTCTTGCAAAAAAAGGAAAACACCCAGATTCCCTGTGCACAGGGAGGCCTCCCCTCTGGGGAGAGGGGATCAGAGGGAAGCAGAGCGCACCCACCCACCTGGTCTGCAAAGTCCTCAGCGGTGCTCATCAGATCATTCTGGCCCATGGTCTCAGCTGCAAGGGGGATTGCTCCTGGCGGGGTGCCCAACACAGCCCTGCCTTGCTGCTGCTGCTGCTGCTGCAAGCGCTGCAGGAAGTGGCTCTGCTGCAACTCAGGCTGCTGCTCTCTCCTGCTTCTGCCACGTAGGCCAACTCTTAAAGGAACCGCACGAGCAGCAGGAAGATCCCTGTGCAGGCAGGGAGGGAGGAGACTGCCTGGCCCTGACTCCCGATGCAAGCTTTCCTCTCTCCAGCATGCTCCTGACCCTTCTTCGAGAAGCTCTGCCATAATAGCAGGGCATGGAAGGAGGGAGGAGGACGTTGCATTGCAAACCACACAAATCACCGACCCAAAATCAGAGGCTGAATTTGGGCATCAGTTTGGTGAAACTAGATTGTGCTGCTGCAGGGGCCTGAGCGGGGGGGGGGGAGGCGTTTTGTGGATACCCTCTCAGCCATCGCACACACGCACAAGTGTGGATTTTTGCTCGGCTAAATTTTGTATCTGGGTATTCTTGTTATTCATCTCCAGTCTCAGTTGGGGGTTGTCCTGTGCCCCCTCCCCATGACAGATGGGTGCTTTGACCTAATTTCATGAAGGGGTTTTTCCGGACATGCCCTCTTTTTTGTGTCCAGGTGGGTTTTTTAAATGTGAACAAATGTCCAGGTTTTTGCTTTGCCTCTGCTTTCCTGAGCAGGGCTGGTGGGGCAGGGGCTTAGGAGG
>NW_005842399.1:401350-404140 GCF_000455745.1 Alligator sinensis | reverse complement strand
CCCCCCCATCATATTCCCCTCCCTGCTACAGGTGTCCTTTTTGATGCTGGAAATATGGTAACCCTACATGCATACTAAGTTGACTTAAAATAAGGTGACTTAACTAAGCCAAGTTAAGCCACGTCGGAGCATACCCCCATACGGATCATTGCCATGGTGGCAGCTATCTCGTGAGCTAAGTCGACTAATGCGTCTCAAGATAATACAACTTGGAGATGTGTTATCGTGCGCTGTATTTAGGTCGGCTCTGCTCTACATACACATGTACGCTCTGACACTTAAGTCGACTTCAAAAAGTTAAGTTGGCTTGACCGTCAGTAAGGTAGTATGCGTGTACGCACCCTCAAACTTCCAGTGTGCAAGATGGGGTGAGACGGGCGGGTTGGTTTGTGTTGGGATGTGTTCATCTGTCAAAAATGGAGGCAGCTGCATAGTAAGAGGGTTGATGCGACTGTACACTGCAGCACTGGCAACCCACTGGATTTTGCTGAAAGATACACAAGATTTGGTGATTTTTGTTCTTTCAGTTTCTGGAAACACATCATTAGGAGAAAATTGCAGCTTGCTTTCCTTCTGTTTTGTTTTTGTTTTTAAGGGAGGCAATTTCTAGTCTTAATCATTACAGATAAAACATTGAAAATGTGACCTACCGGAAGGCACCGAAAAAGTCCCCCACATGTACTGTTTGCCTCTTTACATCTTATGATTTCTAAGCCGATCTCCTGATTTCTTTGCGGCTTTTCAACATCTGGCAATGCTGCCTTCATGAAATCAGCATGGGAAAGTACAGTGCACTCCCTGAAGTTATCCGTGCTGTAAAACCAAGCTGCCCTTTTCTCCCTTCCCAGTCTATTTTTCTAAATCCAGGCGTATACTGATCAACACCTATTGTATGCCTGTTTTTGAGCCCAGTTCAGATTTACCCAAGAAGGCCACATTAGCAGGGGTTAGCAGGTTTGCAAAGATGAAGGCTGCAAGAAAGGATGTTTTACACTGAGACTGTGTGTGGCATCAGTGGTCTCACCACAGCACAGCTATTATTTCAGAAACCGATGCTGACAGCCCACAGGGAAACAACCTCCACCAAGAGGGGCCCAGCTGTTGACTTGCCAGCACCAAATTCATCAGAGATTATGGGTAGCCAGTTCCCAGCTAGCGGTAGGAAGTCACTCCTGTACCTATAATATAAGCTCCCTCCACTGTATATTCAGCAGCAGAGGGGTGAGGCAGGCTTCTCAGAGGTCTCTGAAGGTTTGCTTCCCCATGCAGAGGTTCGGCAGCCACTGCTAATCACCTGCAAATAAATCAATATGAACGCATCGGGCCGTGCAAGTTGAAATGCTGACATATTCATAAGGAGAGGGCAGCAATTGCAGCTTTCTCCATGTCTCGCTACGCTGCCCTGTGCGCTTCTTCCGTATCCTGCGCTCTTGCATATTCCTGTAATGTCCAAAGGACTTCCCAGAGTCTCTCTGATTGAAGGCTGCACATCATAAATATTCGGGGCTCCGTCAGGAGCAGCTCATCCGACAGATCCGTGGTTCGAACTCATAGCTACAAATGCACCGAACAGCCGTGTACGGGCTAACACAGCCACCGTGTAACAGCCTGCAAAAATAACGTCTGGTCTTGGGGCAGTTCAGGAAAGGCAAGTGGTTTCACACCACATCGCACATTGATTCGTACACAGGCTTTTGCTCCGAATGATGCAGAGGAGGCTGGGATAAGCCTCCCACCTATCCCAGCACGGTGCAAGACTGGCGGATCAGGTCTGGCTCGCACGCTAGGCACTCGAACGTGCTGATACCTGTCCATGTAGACATCCCGGTTCTCACCATCTTAAGGCCCAAACAATGGCTTGCTTCGGAGCTGAGAAATCACCCCCGGCAAAAATCCGACTCCCGGAGCTGTGCTATTTATTACACGTCGGTTTTGTCTGTCCCTGAGCTTGTCGTTTTTGCATGTTTGTCAGGAACGTCACGTTGTTTAAGAGGGCGTTGACAAAGCGACCCTCGGTATTTGGGGAATCGCTTCCCTTCCACGTCGTTTAGAAGTTTCCCCTCCCTTTACGTCCTATAATATTTTGGTGGTGGTGGGTTTTGCGGGGGTCTGTTGTTAAAGAAAAGCAGTTTGTATGAAATGCAGCGTACAAAAGGGTGTGGAGAGGAGAACGAAGCAGATGGGTTTGGCGTGCACAATAAAACGGCAAAGCAACACAAGGGCAGAAACTCCCAAATAAGCGCGGTCATGGAGGAGTCGTAGTCCTTGGGTAGTGTTTACAATGGGTTATTTTTGGTCAAATTAAAACTCTTCCATCAGCTGTCTCAGTGCCCGTCGCTATGTATGAAGAAGCTCAGGGCAAAGACCAAAATCTGACCCTGTGAAAGAAAGTTTATACAAAACCATGAGACCTTACGGAGACGCGGCGGCCGCGAGCGGGCCCCCTCGCGCTGCGCTGCGCAGAGCAGGCTGACAGGAGTCCAGATCGATTTGTAATGGCTTAACATGTTTAAACATGATTTTAACTCGCAGCGTGACGGGACGTACCCATGATCGTGTGATATATTTCGTAGGAGATTCTGTCAGTGGATCTCTTACCGTTGATGCAGGATTACGTGGGATTTTTGGGGGTGCTCCATGACTGATCTCATTGTAGGGTCTGTGCTCTGTAGAGGAAACCTCGCTGTTGTGCTGGAAGTTGGGTGCCTTTCTCTAAGGGACAGCGGGCACCCAGGTGGCCCGGCCCGGCCCGCGCGCACCCAGGCGGGAGGCGGGTCCGTGTCGCCGCCA
>NW_005842399.1:382603-400744 GCF_000455745.1 Alligator sinensis | reverse complement strand
GCGGGGGTGTCCACACAGGCCGTCCTCCTCTTCCGCTGGGACGGATCCCGTCCCGGGGCTGCGAGCGCGCCGCGTTCCTCATCTGATTGCTGCCCCCATGCGTGGAGCGAGCGCCGCCGGGATGTGCGTCGGGCTGCCCACCGCGGCGCCCCGCTCCCAGCCGTGCCCCGTGTCTGCTGCAGGTGGAGTGCGTGGACGAACACCAAGCCAACCGGGCCCTGGCGGAGGTAGGGGCGCAGCCTTCCTTTGCCCGCTTCGTTCGGAAAGAGCAGAGTCTTATTTCAAACAGGCAGACCCCCTACCAGCAGCGTGCAGGGCAGCCGTCTCCAACCTTTTTAAGTAGGAGATCACCTGCGGCATTTCAAAGCAACCCAAGATCCACCTTGCGCTGCCGCCACCTCCCTCCCTCCTTCCCCCCTGCCCAGCAGGTAAGTCTATGGAGAGGGACGGAGTGGAGGCAGATCAAGGCAGAGGGAGAAAAACTTATTTGGGGGTGCACCTCCGCAGCAGGTAAGTCCCAATCAGCCGGGGTCCCACTCAACCCCACCCCTGCTCCTGCCTCTGCGGCACTGTCCCTCACCGCAGGGAGCCTCAGTGTGGCCCCTTCCCTCCCCCAGGGACTGACATGCTGGGCTGGGGCGCGCACGTGCAGGCACGCGGGCACTCAGCCCCCCACCCCAGCCTCGGATCAACTCCAAGAGGCCCCGGGATCTACCAGTGGATTGAGATCCACCGGTTGTTGACCACTGATGTAGACTGACCTATTGTGATTTGGGCCGTGACCACCTGGTAGTCCAGGGGCGGGCAAAATGGCAGATCTGGACAGTGGCCGGACTCCATTTCCCAGCAGCCCCTGCCCGTGTTGCTGCAGTCGGTGACCGTGCAGGGTCAGGGTTTCCATGGAGGCCAGCCCCAGCCGTGCTGGCAGGGCGCACAGCTGGGTGGGGGCTGCTTTGGGACTGGGGTCTTGCAGCGGTGACAGCGTGGTCCAGAGCTGGGGCAGAGCCACAATCCACTGCCTGAACATCCCAGCATGTGGGCAGTAGATCGCAACTGTGCCCCAGCTCTGGACTACATTGTCACTGCTGCAAGATCCTAGCCCCAGAGCAGCTCCCTGCCCATCTGTGGGCCCTGCCAGCATGGCTGGGGCTGGTCTCCATGGAAACCCTGGCCTGTGCTGTCATGGCACCACTGTTCTTGGGGTCTCCAGGAAACTGGCTGCAGCGATGCAGGCAGGGGCTGCTGGGAAACGGAGTCCACCATGGGCCCAGTCCAGCCCGTTTGCCCGCCCCTGTGGTAGGTTCTCTGACCTCAAAGACTGTGGTGACTGAGTTCAACCCCTACTCCCTGATTAACAAGAGCAGTATTTGAACATGTAGGTTCAAGTGGTCGGCTGTTCTCAGCAGTAGGCTATTAGTTCAGAGCCTGCATTTATTTGCCTCCAGGACACCATACAAAGCCCATCTGTTTGGTGTTGGGTCTGAAGGACCGAGATCCATCTATTTATACTTCTGTTTGTTACTGAAGACTCCACGTTTAGTTGGTATAAGTTATTTTAATGTTGTGGGGTTTTTCATATGTCTGTGGATCTAGAAACAGCCTGATGCGTGTGACTTGACAGGCCATTCTTTCTTATGGTGCCTGCTTTGCGCATGCATACTTAAGCATTAATCAATACAGAATAATTACATTAGAAGAATTACATATCACATTTAGTGTTGCAACAGAAAAGACATTCCCCACTGAATAGTGTAATGTGAGAGACAGGGTTCACTCTGCGTAGCACCTGCCACTCCAAATGTGTGGGAATGTTTTAAGTCAGTTACTGTGCGGTTGTCATCAGAAAGTAACTGCAGAAATGGCATTTTCTTGCCTTATCATGTGGTTGTATGTTTTCCACACTTTTTTACTCCTGTTAGTTCTGCAGAGCCCCTAACACAGTTATGGGAGAGTGAACTGAATTGTGTTCCTGCTCACACATCACCAACAGAATCACTGAGTGAGTTTCAGGTTTCTGGACCTTTACCTCAAGGTTTTACCTGGAGGCCAAATTTAGAGATTCGGGCACCTCATTTACAGGTTAATTACACCTCTGGCGCACACTTTTATCAAGGTTTCTGGAGATGATGGGTGTACCTGAACAACCTAGTGTGACTTTCAGATTCAAGGATGAATTTGCAGGGCTCAAAAATATGAAGCAGTACTTTTACTTGTAAACTTCTTAATGGGATAGGATACATGGAACCTTCCAATGCCATTTTTGCAAAGTTATATTCAGATCAGAGCATCCTGTAAGTGTTTCATTTAGTAATTTCTTCAGTAAGAAATATGAGGTAGAACTTAAAAGGAGAAAAGATTTGATTGTGGCTGCTACTGTCAGAGAGATAAGATGAACAGAAGTCAGGAATCTGCTCTTTGTGCTTTGAATTTTGAAAGGTATACTTTTTATCCAGTTGCAAGAAGCATACAAACTGTTATTCAGCAACAGTCATCTCTCTTTGCAATTTTTCCAACAGGCAACAGACCTGCTGAAACTTCAGCATTCACACATCTGTACTTACAAAGAATTGTTTATTTCATGGGATAATAAGGTGAGAAAGAAATAGTGTTTGTTCGAGTGAAGCATGCCGCTGTTTCTGTAACCACAGGCATTTTAGTTCTTGTTTGCAACTAAGTTTTGCAAGTTTTCCCTTATTAATATGGGACAGTAGGCAGTGGGTTATATAAGACTGTTGGACCTATAGTAGAGCCTGCTTCTCTGAAGTTAAGTTAAACAAGCTGCAAAGCTATTTAGGTATGCTTCAGAATCCAGCAGTGGGGCAGCAAGGTATGGGATGGTTGGGCTTGATCTCAGAGTTTGTGCTTCTGAATGCACTCGTTGCTCCTTATGTCTTAACCTGCGCAGCGGATATTTGTTTTCAGACTGTTTCTGTTCCCTTATATGCACGGCCATATAGAACTCTTTAAAAACAAGCCCATAGGGAACCAGTAGCCAAGAACTATTTCTTACTGGACCTGACTCTACATTGCTAACTCAAACAAAAATCCTGTTGATTTTAGTGGGATTTGTTTCAGTGCAGTTGTCTCCTGTAGTTTCAAATATAGACACTTAGGTAGGTCTTGTGTGAGTGGATTCTCTTTACTTAAATAGTCAAACTAAATATTGACTCATCTGTGGGAGACAACGTACTTGAATGGGTGAGCACCAGATCCATTTGCGTGGCCAGTTGCTGACACTTATTTCTTATTGGCTACGTCCTCACCCTGCAAACGACTAGATAAAATAATCTGTGCTCAATCTGTGTTGCAGATTTCGTCTTTGTTTCTTTGTCTGGTGACGCAATACTTGGACCACGGAGACCTTTCATCTCTCATCAAAGCAAACAGGCAGAAGTTAAAGAAAATGGAACATATGGTAAAAAATTAGAGGAAGTATCTGATGGAGACAAACGAATCTCTCAGTGCCTTGACTTTCTTTTGGTAGCCTCTGTCCTTTGCCAGTCACCAGAGACTTCTGAGCACAGCATCTATTACTTTAAGCTGAAGACCAGAGGTTAAGAGTGCTGAAGTCTGTTTCCAGATATGCCACTGAGTCATTATGTAATGACAATAATATACTTAGTACTTTTATATGCTTTTGTGCTCTTGAGCCTATTCAGCCTTTTCTTATCTTAGTTTACCTCTGTGAAAAATTAGGATAATAATACTTGCCTGAATCATAGGGCAGGTGTATGTTAGTTGCTTATAAGTTTGTAACAGTTATTATATGAAGGATACTGTAGAAGGGGAGAGTAACATGTCCTGCTGAACTGCAGCCTGTATCATACAAAAAAGCCCTGATGTATTAAGATGGGTCTCATTTTTCTATGTACCAGTAGTTATTCTTTGTATATTTCTGCTGATAGGTGATTTCGAAGTTCCTGGGACAGATGGTGGATGCTTTGTTTTATATACACAAACAAAATATTTTTCACAGGTGAGTAGTGATTCCAGCCTCTCTGACTGTTTGGACCTTGCCTTTTTGCAGCTGAGCTATCATTTCACCACAGCTACTCACTTAAGCAGCCAAAGATGGCGTGTTTTGATGGCATGGTGGGGAGATGCAGCTAAATCGGATGTCAAAATTAATTTATAGTAGGAATAGTTTTAGTTTTAATAGGTTCAGATGAAGTTGGAGCTTTCTACATGGATTATTGGAAGCATTTCATAGTAAAATAAGGGAAATTTAAATGTATTGCTTCATTATAATGTGCAGTTTAGAAACAAAACACATCTTTTTATGTGAAAAAGGAGCCTGTAGCTAAGCATCATTACACTTTGATTTAGCAGGTTGATAAAAACAGTTCTGTGTTGCAGAAACCTCAAACCTTCTAACATCCTTTTAACTGGTGAAGCGTCCTTCATGCTTTGTGATTTCAGTGTAGAAACACTTATGACTGATGAAGTGAAATGGAAGATAAGAGTAGAAGAAGGTAGCTGTTACATTTTTAATATTTTACTAGGTTTTCTTTTTAACAAGATTCAGCTGTGGTTAGCAGTTTTTAATTATTCCTTTAAAAATCAGTTAGAGATTGATTTCCCCACCCATTATGTCTTTTTTTTTTTCTTAGCAATAAGTACAATCTTTACAAAAGATCAAACCAACGGTGAAGTAGATTGCGTATAAAGATTGGCAACGAGTTTTTAAAGTACTTAGATTCAGATCATTGACTTAAAATGTGATTAAAAAACCTAACTATCTGATGGCAGTTTTGTGGTACATACAAAATGAATTTCATGGGTGTCAGAGAAAAATGCCCATCTCTCTCAAACTACCGTCACAGCTGAAGAGGAAAAAAGCTGTTAACCATTTTGTGAGTCACTCGCTAGCTCTGTTACAGATTGTCTTATAAATGTATTGTCAAGTTAGTTTAACAGATAGTCAGATCCTGGAGAACGTATGTCATGAGTGGTAGTACTGTTCTTTTCAGAATCTTCTATGGCATATTATCAGTAAAATCTGATTCCCCGCTGAATCTTTCTAAATTGTTCTTAGATGTGAAACTGCTGCCTACAGATCACACACAGGCAAACAAAGCTATGTTTAATCAGTGTCAACAACATTACCAGTATGGCACTTATTTCAGCAGATCCTGACAGTAAATCCTGGATGGCCCCAGAAGCACTCTGTTTCTCCTTTAGTGAGAAGTCTGACATCTGGTCTCTAGGTTCTATTCTACTTGACATGATGACCTGCTTCTTTCTGCAAGTATGTAATACCGAGAGTATGTTGAACATTTCATTATGGATTTTAAGTGCTGGTTCCCTTTCCCTGCCCTACTTCTTAAAGAGATCGATACAGTGGATACATGCAAGATTTACCAGTGTTCTGTTCTTTGCAGGCAGAAGAGATAATGTCATTACTGAAGGAGATTAGACAGGACACCAGCAGTCTTGGGAAGGTTCTGACATTAATGCAGAACCGGGATAAAAGTTCTTTGCCTTTGTGCCCTGTTTTACTTATGATGCTGCAGATTCAGCCCAGTATGAGACCCACAGCAAAGTGAGTTCTGGCCATTTTTACCTTGCTCCATTCTGTCTTGGTTTTTTTCTTCTTTCTTCTCTAAGTGGGACTGTTCCTTAGCATTCAGAACAAGGGACCTGAACCTTAGCTCCTGTGCTCTCACTTGGCCTCTGTAGCTGACTTGCTGTGATATCTTGCTGTAAGGAAGACATGACTTGTCATTGCCTGAGTGTCCCCATCTGTGAAATGGGTGTTCTAGTGGACACTAACTGCAGGCTCTCTGGTCAGAGTAAATAGAATTTTTTGTTGGACAATTATATTATAGAAAGATGATACCAAGCAATACGTAGCTTTTAGGCAAGTGGGGCTTACTGTGGAAAATGTCAACATGAAGCACAGTTTTATTTTTATAGAAGACTCTCAAAGATCTTGACAAACTACTTAAAGCCTCAACGCACCCCCACAAAGTAACTCAGTAGTACATCTTTAGGATGCCCAAATTGAAAGCTAAAATTTAACTGACTTGCTCAAGGTTGAGAAATTAGTGAAAAGTAAGAGCAAAATTTAGGAATCCAGACCATCGTAACCCTATCTTAACCACTAATGACATTTCTACTCGTATAACCATGTGCACTAACACCTGTAGAATCCTCTTTTTTGCGTAACTTAACAGTGTTAACTTTCCTGACTTTTTTTCTCTCTCTCCTGTTGCCCTAGGGATCTGATCGATAGTCCCTATATTGTGGAATGTCTGACTCTTGCTGGTTCACCTTTATTGAAGCAGGAAAAACATTTGCCCCCAGAAATAGTAGATGTGCTCATTGAAGGAGGAATTGAAAGTGCTCTAAGTAAGAAAGAAAACAAGTTGCCATTGAGATAATGGCATTTGTTTCTTGGGTGCTTATTTCCATTGAGAATGTATTATACAGAAATGAATTAATGCATAGCCATTATACTTGAAAAGTGATTTCACAACATGTTCAACCAAAACCTGTGCTATGTGTTCTGTAATCTTCTAAGGTTTCTAGCTCTTAGCTAATGCAAAGTCTAAAATGGACATAAAAGAATGTGTGCTAGAGTTTTGGAGATTTTCTTGAAGGAAGTTCTTGAGAGCCTTAACTCTGATTATATTAACTGTTAAAGATACTCAGTCAAAATGCTTTATTATATGAAGAAAAACTCCTATCTCTTTTTAAATAATTGTATTTAAATCTCTTTAGATTACATTTTAAATACCATTTTACATTGGAATGCTTTTTAAAACTTACACTTAAGAATTTAGAGAATTTCCAGGGTGGCAATGGTTTGTGACTGCTTCTGAATTAAAGTTGACCTAACATACATTTCACTCTGAAAAAAATGCAGAATACTTGCAACTTTTAGAGGGATGCCAGGTTGCATAACAAAGTACAGCTGTTTTCTCATTTTTGGCAGTTCTGTAACGGTTGGAGACTTGTAAAATGTTTCTCCCCCCAGAGATTTTAAATCTAAAACCAGAGGATTTGGTTCATGATGTCTGTCAAGGGTAGAGATGGAATTAGCTTCAATTCTGAAAAGTTTCTCTGTGTAAGATTACAGGAGTGCGTAAAGCCTTTGAAGTCCATTGCAATTTTAGACATTGCTACAATTTCCTAAAAACAGGTAATACCATTTGCATAAGGCAAGAAGAGGAATCTTGTTCATTTTTGCTGCGTATGTCCATACATATACAATTGCAAGTGAGATGGAGTAACATCTAGCAACTTAAAAAAATGTCTTGCACCTTCTTTTTTTTTCAACTGAATCTCAAGCTGGATTTCTTTTATGTGAATTCATAGGGCTGGAGGAGAATAGCGATACAGCAAAATTATGAATATTTTCTGTAAATTCTCATATAAAATGATTTAGCAAAAATGTTTTGTTTCATGCAGAATTTATGCAGACTTACCGTGACATAGAGGAGGCTCAAGCAAAAGCAATAAAGCACATCACCAGCTTACTAGAAAATGAAAGTGGTAAGGTTCAGTACTTCAGTGCTTTATTTTATTGTGTTCTCGGTCATTGCTAGCGCTTTGGGAATACAGAAAAAAGTAAATTCTGCCCTTGGCTACAAATGAAGATGAGTAGAATTGATGTCATCCTGTTTTCCATGTGTGTGCATGCTGAAATGACCCACAAATTGTTCCAATTAGTAATTGTCCTTTGGGAAAAGCTTGGTTTGAAATAGCAGAGGCATTGTAGAACAGGACTAAAGTACTTTGGCAGACCTATGAGGTGTTTCAGGTGGGTGGTTTAAGTCAGTAACTGGGTGAGTTGACAGCAGTGCTGGTAGAGTAGACAAGATGCATGTATTTCAGAGATCTGATGACTCACAGGACTAGGATTGTAAGGGGTGTTGCAGAGTGAAATCCTAGTATTTTGGGAAAGCTGTGGGGAAGGTTATATAGCTGGTCCCAACATTATGCCTTATTTGAGTTGTGCCATTGAACTAGTCCTTCAGGAGCACTTAGAGTTTGACAAATGTCACTATATGGTACTCTGATTTCAGCTGAATCTCATGTTTAGCGCTGATGTTGACTTTCAGTGTTAAAAATGCTTATAGTCTGGTTAGTCTTGTAATGTAGTGATTTGATGTGCTGAGACTAGGCTGAAAGCATTAAGGGAAAGAAGATTGTTATTTCCTGACAACTCTGAATTCTTGTTAAATAGCTGAACTGAAAAGGGTGTTTTCTGAGTTATTATGTTATCAGTAATAGTGTGAATATGTGTGCTTGGCTTCTCAGCAGAGTCTTCTATCAGTGATAGGAACCCCATATATCCAATTGTGGATATTTGCTAGGCTGAAACTTTTGTACCGTGGTTTAAACAGATCCTTATATCTGTGAGCATGCTTAGAATAGGTCCCAAGAGGTCGTGTGAGTTCCTTTTATCATCAAGTTTTGTGGACGAATTACTTCTTTTGATTAGTTGACTCTGCTCAAAGACTTGCTGGATCTTGGAGAACTACTCAAGTAATCTCCCCCACAGATTCTGAGAAATAGTTTATGAGCCCTCCCGTATCAGCATTCAGCACACATTGCTCACAATATGGCCAACCAGTATGGGCTTGCAGCTTGCTAGGAACCTGATACCTATCTGTAATTTGGACAAATGGGCATTTTAGAGCAGTTCCTCTTCAGTACAGAGGTACTGTTGTAGAGATGATAGGCCTCAATGTCTATTGCTTTTATTTTGGTCCCCGTACCTTTCATTTCAGATTTAGAACATTGTTTGCTCATCTCTGCTGTACTACGTCATGCCTAGTGGAGTAAACCTGTCCTGAAACTAGGAATCCCATGTAGTATTACTGTTAGGAAGTATAGAGTTCAGCAGAGTTGATAGTGTTAATGAATATTGACTCTGATGATTCCTTTCCCCACCGCCTTAGGATATCTGCTCAGACTTACAAGACCTGTCACTTCTGCAATGAGGACTCACATAGATTCTCTCGAGCTACAATTAGATGGCTGCAGATTACTGCTTGATGTTGTTGGCCAAGGTACAGTAGTGGGATTTCATATGAAATGTTGGGCATCTTGCAACATCACATGTAGTGAACAAGACAGAAATAATAAAATTGATAATTTCTAAGAGGTATATTTATAGTTATGTTGGGAATTTAGCCAACTATAAGAGGATCTTGCATTCTCAAGCTTGGATCAGGGCTGGCACTGGGGCTTTTGGGTACGTACAAAAGTTATATTTAGATCAACTTAATGGGTTTTCTCTGTGCTGCTCCTGGAACTGGTGAACGCCTGTGCACTTTGCTCCTGGGTTACGTTCATGTGGCTTTAAATGGGCTGTGTGAATGTAGACCAGGTGTAGTGAACCAGTGTAAGAGCCCTTTGTGTCCCGAGTTTTTCGAGATACCTTAAAGCTATGTAGGTTGGTGAGGAAGGGGCAGACACCAGACCTGATTAGAACTAAACTAGCGCCACAGCTCCTGGCCTCCCAAAGCTTTCCTGCAGTGATCTTAGCAGAGTTTTTCCTGCAGCTCTCTAAATTATTCTGGAGGAGGCAGCCTGGCAGGAATTATCCCTAGAAATTGGGCACCCTGGAAGGTTTCCTGTGTCACATACCCTGAATGCCAACCTGATTTTGAGAGCTTATAATAATAAAAAAATTAGAAGGAAGGAGGACCACAGTTGAGTGATCAGAAGGTAATTTAGATAGGTGAATCTCTTCAATGAGGACTCTAATTTTGTGGAGTTTCATATTGATGGAATTGGAATAAATGAATTTCTCTTGTTCATTTAGACCACTTCCAGATGAGTGCAGCTGTGTGGTATGTGGCGCCGCAAACACATCTGCGGTGCCACATAACACGCATTTAGATGTTCTCTGCGCTGCAGGGGAGCGCTGGCCACGTGTGCGCTGCTCCACTTTTCTTTTCGCAGGCTTTTTTACCCTTGGATAAAAAAAAGTGGAGCAGCTCGTGCACAGGCAGCGCGCGCCACTTAGAAGTGGAGCCGGGCTGCCCAGAGTTGTGCTGTGGCTGCTGGCCAGGCTTTACGTGGCAGAATCGCCATTGCTATAGCCCCAGGAGGCCCCAGGTAAGGCTGCTGGGGCCAGCCCAGTGCTGGCCTCAGCCTCACCTACCCCACCTGGGGTAACCTGCCCATGCCAAAGCACGCCATGTGGCACAGACATTCCCAGGGGACAACTAGCAACAGTGCAAGGTGCACCACTGCCACTTGTTCCTGGGGAAACAGACATCCACGCTTGTCTGGACACACCCGTAGTGTCTCTGATCTTATAGATATTAAGTAATACCGACTTATGAAGAATATCAGGGTTGTTTTCTATTTCCTTTTGCAGAGTTACTAGGGTTTATAAACAAGTGACATGATTCTGTGACAAAGTTAAATGTTCAGGGCATACAAATGCAGTGTGCTACAAAACGGGAAATTGAATATGTGAGCTCCTGGCAGTTTTTATATGTTTGCCATGGTGTTCTTGTCTATGCCTTAGCTTCACAGTTTGTAGGCTGTGAATGTAGGTTGCTATCTAATGAAGTTTCATTTTTACTGGAGGAGTAATGCATATTTTGAAGATCTGAAAGAAATCAAGTCTCCTGGGCAAAAATGATGTCATCAGGAATTGTCCCTCTTTTTCACTTAACTTAGGTTCCTTTCTTCATTTTATGATATTATTTCCTGCGTTTATTTTGGGAAATTGAGACTAAAACTGAGACATAAATGACATTTGATTGTAGGAAAGAGAATTACAATACAAGACTCTGTTAATTTGAGAAACATTGCTTGCTTCATGTCAAAGCTGTGGGGAGGACAGGAATATTAGATTTCAGTAAAAACATCTGCAGCCTGCTCGTGTTGATTGTTGTTTTATTTTTGACAGCACTAGAACAGAACCTGGATGTGGAGGTGGTAGTTGATGAGGATGTAATCAACTCTCTGTTAAAGACAATGAGAACATATTCAGAAAACGAAGAGCTGCTCTCCTTGGTTTGCACATTACTGATGATGATTTCGATCAGTGGTGGGTCACCTTGTCCTTTTAGATAGGCATGTCTCATTTTCCACATTTATCGCTCTTGGATTAGATAGATAGTGGATACCTCTATTATTTGGTTTAGAAATATTGCTGCATGGAACAAGTTATGTTTCCATTCAGGGGCATTAGTTTGCCTGTTTTATTTGTAATGTGTCATGGAGCCTGAGCATACGTCTTGATATTGTTGGGGGCTGGATGTACTAAAGGGGAGATTTTTTTTCAGCCTTGATTGGATAACCAGTAACTCTTATTAACTCATGCAGATAGTAACACTTGGGAAGATTATGGCATAGAATCTTATTTGCCCTTCTGGTTCTGCTTTAGGCTCCTGGGGACCAGACAAGTTACTTAATTTCTCCATGGCCAAGTTTATGCATTGTATTCATTTGTATTAGTTTTTTCCAAGACCAAGTATTTCATAGATTTCATAGACATTAGGGCTGGAAGGGACCTTGGAAGATCATTGAGTCCAGCCCCCTGTCCCAGGGGCAGGAAGTCAGCAGGGGTCACAGGATCCCAGCAAGATAAACATCCAAATTTCTCTTGAAGGCGTTCAAAGTAGGTGCTTGAACCACCTCCAGTGGCAGGTTATTTCAGACCTTGGGGGCTCAGACACTAAAGTTCTTCCTTATGTCCAGCCTGAAACGGTCTTGGAGGAGTTTATGACCGTTCGACATTGTCATCCCTTGGGACGCTCTGGTGAACAAACGTTCCCCCAGATCCTGGAGAGCACCCCTGATAAACTTAGAGGTGGCCACCAGATCACCCCTGAGCCTGCGCTTTTCTAGGCTGAAGAGTCCCATAGCTCTCAGCCTCTTATCATAAGGTCTGTTTTCCTGACCTCTGATCATGCGCGTGGCTCTTTGGACTTTCTCAAGCTTCTCCACATCCTTTTTGAATTGTGGAGCAATTGTGGAGCAATTAAAATATTAATATTATTATTTTTACATCTTTATGGTACCTAATCAACTCAGGATACTACCTAGCTGCTTCTTGTAAAGATTTAAGGAAGTGTTTCATTAGTAAAGAGATTTGAAACTGTCTTAAAGTGTTAAGTATTTAATTTCAATTTATAAAAACATAGAAGTGCCTATATAGGACTTGAGGCACTTTTGACTTGGGAGGTCATTTTGAAAAACAACTTAAGTGTTAATGGGATTGCTATAGTCACAGCTATTTGAATGGTAGCAATTACTGTGCTCTCAATTACTTTTATTTTATTTTCTTGTAAAGCTCCAAACTGTAATGGCAAGGGATAAGTTCATTCAAATAGTTTATGAAAAGACTATTTTTACAAGCTCTGTGTGTGGTTGTTATTAATAATCCAGTTCTTTCTATTCACTTTGTTTCATTCTGCCGATTGTATCTTGTTACTCCTCTTAATTTTGTTGGGTAATGGTGCCAGTAGCAAGAACCACAATTAAGCGTTTTCTCTGCTTATTAGAAATCGCTGCAGAAAAACTGAGGAAAGCTGGAGTCATCTCGGACGTCCTGACTATTACAAGCAATTTTCTTCATAATGAAAAAATCTGTGCCTCTTGTTCGGGAGTTCTCTGGAGCTTGGCTTCAAATGGCAAGTAGAACATTACAGTTGTCTTGTAGTTATGGGTGAATCATTTCTGTATTTGGGGACAGTGGGGTTTTGGAGAACATGTGCTGTAGAGTGCTTTGCTGGAATAGCTTTAGAGACTTCATTGCCGAGTGAGCTGTGGAATAGCATAGTTTGGAGAACAATACAAACTTCTCAGTACTTTTGGTTGCAGTAAGGGTGCAATATGCAAATCTTATGGTGACTTTGGTAGGGCGATGATGATATTTCAAATAAGTAGCTTTCTAATGCTTCTACATTGTGTCCTGACTTTTTTTATGACAATCTCTTCTGGAAACAGCCTTTAACCACGCTTGTAAATGAGTGTGCATGCCTATTTTTGTATACTAAACTGCAGTTTCCATTTTGTTCTGCGAGCATTTTGATAGTACATTTTTTCTGCGGTCTCCATATTACACTGTAAGGCTTAGAAGGAATTCTTACACCTGGGAGAGCTAGAGGGTCAGCAAAGTCTATCTTCTCTTCAAACAGAAGTCCCCTTGACTGAGGAGGTGACCTGACTTACAAAACCAGTTGGCCCAAGAAGTCTGGTAATTAAGCCACAGTTCATCCAAGAAGGTGTCTGGAGCTCTGTGCCATCATGGCTAGACTTCATCTGGTGCACAAGTCAGTTCATTTAAATCTAGTTCAGGCATCTCTATACTGTACTCTGGTCTGCAGTGCAAATACACCCTTTGTGTTTCAAGTCATGAGGCCCTGGAGGGAGAAACTTGAATCCAAGTGCCCTCATGGTGGTACTCGGGGGAAGGATTTGCTTAAATTATTGGGATTTTAGATGCCTTACTAGATTAGCCCTGGCCTTGTGGGACTACAGCAGCTGGATAATGAGGCCCCATTTCTGTGAAAGGATAATTGTCTGTGCTTATTGTGCCTGGGAGACCAAAGGAGAGACTGCCAGAGCCATGAGGCTAAGTGGGGCATAAAAACATGTGAACCCATTGTGCCAGATGCAAACCCAACAGCCTGGTGAGTGTTCATAGAGGGGCAGTTTGACCTGGATGGTGACATGGCTATTCTGTTTTATAGGCTTGTCATATCTCACAATCTAAAAACTCAGAAAAAAATGGTAGTTGCAGCAGAAAGACATAGCTGGTGAACACCGATCAGCAGAATTTTCATGGTGCTGGTACTGAATTAGTGCCATAGGGCACTATGGTGGTGTTTGAGGTGAAACCTTTTCAGTGAAAGGAAAATATGAGGCTTTGACCATCTGGCAGTATTGACCAATTCCTGCCTATTGAAATTTTTCCTGCAGGTTCAACTATGTATTTTCCTGTGTGATCTACTGGTATGATTTCCTGTATGCTATGTTCTATCCTGGAAGGTTAGACAGAGCCAGTACAGTATATACTAGTTTGTATGTCATGATATAATTGCAAAGCCCTAGGAAATGGAAGCAGCTGAAATAATGCAAGGTTATTTTTTTTTAATGTAAAAAAAACAGGTAATGGTAGGAATCTGGAATATTTTAAAATAAACCATATATTACAGGGCTTATTTAAACAGTGGTGTTGAATGCTCTAAACCTCCTTTCTCGGTACCTTTTAAACACCGAGGATTTGTTTGTGATTTAGTCTGTTTGCACTATGTAATATTAAACAGTCTGTATTTGATGTAACCATATTTTCTTGTAACCATATTTTCTTGTAATTTCAGAGACTAATGTAGAGCGAACATTGCTGAAAAATGCTGTCCAAATAATCTCTGCAGTCCTCCAAGTGCACCATCAGAATGGGGAGGTGGTTGAGTCAGCTTGCTCTGCCCTCTGGGTACTGTCACTTCATGGTGAGCTTTGCCATTTTTGCAGAAGCACACACTGCAGATACTTTACTGTTCATTATAATGAATGTTAGGGATGACTCAGTTCTCCAAGTTAATACTATACAACCCGCTGTACCTTAGCTGGCTCTACAGATAGCAACACAGTTAAAATTATAACTCCTAACTTTACATGCCCTAGCTTTTCTCTTTCTAATGAAGTTTAATGCATTTTTAATACTACTTAGCTAGTTTAACTAAATTAACTATTGAATACTGTGGTTTTGAGTATGATAGAACCTATATAGAACAAAATTTTACCTCTATGTTTGTTTTTCTAATGATGGAAGAATTCTATTTTTGCTATAGCTCCATCTATGTAAACCCCTGCAAATACTGCATTAGTGCTGTGGAATGCATTGCAGGGAAAAAAGCTATTGTTAATATGTGCTAACCACACCTTGGGAAGGAAGTTTCAAGTTATAAAGAAAAATATCTTCTCGCTGTCACTATGTATATACCTTTGGAGGGCCATTGTCGGAATACGAACCCTGCACTCATGCTCCCCTGGAGATGCTGCCTGGATTAAATCAGCCTTGCTGCGTTCTTCTCCTACCGTTGTCTGTTCATGCTTATACAGGAGCCCTACCCATTTTCCATTTCTTGCACCATTAAAGCCCAGTGTCTGCCCATCATCCTTCTAGCCCAAGTTAAAACAATGCCTAAGCAATGCACACACTCCTCTTCTCCCCAAGCACCTACAAATAGAGTATGTGAAGCTTTTCCAGCTCGCCACTCCTGCTGGTTCATGAAGTGAAAGGCTGAGATGAGAAACTGAACCTAGATCCTCACAGAGTAGATGCTTCAGAACAGTCTGAAGTCCTTGGACCATTCATGATGCTTGGACTTTCTATTAGTTTATATTAAAGTACAGTAGGCTTGCCAGAGTTTATGTTTGTTGTTGGGGTATAGTAAAGGAATCCTTTTAGAAGCATGAGGCCAAAGCAGAAAAGAGTCATGGATATTTTTCTCCTCTTCAGGTTGCTTAACTGAAAATGAATATGAACCGACAACTGCGCTTCTGCTGGATGCTCTCAGGATGAACCTGGAACGCCCTGTGCTGGTGAAGAACGCCTGTCTGGCATTAGCAAGCCTTCTAAGGATGTCTGGTAAGACTTAAGGAAGCTTTATTTTTAACCACAGCAGGTGGCATCAGCGACAGAGATCACTGAATAGATTGAGGGTTCCTATTAGGGTTGGGAGTTGCATCTGTCCTCCTGGAGCAGTCTTTTCTTTCCAACTCTGTGAGGAAAGCAGTCAGACAGAAAGACTGCATTCATTACCTGTTTATTCTCAAGAACAAGACACATGGGCTGCTTGCAGATGTGAAAAAAATGTGCTTTAAACTTGGTGCACTCCTGCGCCAAACCCAGCATATGCCCAGAAGAGGCAGTGCAATAGTTTGACCCAGCTCTGCAGCATCTGTATAGATCAAGTGCTTTAGCGGGGCTTTTTTGGCATTTCTATCTAATAGATGATTGACTCAGCTTTAGATGAAAGCACCAAAAAGCCTCACTGAAGCGCCCAATCTTTACAGATGCTGCAGAATCAGGTCAAACTAACGTGTTGCTTCTTCTGGTAAAGCACTTTTTACATGTCTATAAGGAGCCATGAGTGTTTGAAGGAACTGGTAGATGGATCAGTAAGGGGATGAGGGACAGTATTATAAATTTTTGAAGTGCTTAAACTATTTCCTTCCCTCTGTTAATCACAATGGGTTTGTATCTAGTGTATAAAAAAATAAAGTGCTAAAGGTGAATAATAAATGATCAAAGAACTTGGGACACACAAAGAGCAGTTTTGTCCTCCTGTACAATGTCAGTTGCTTGTTCAGTCTTTTATTCACCATCTGATGGTGCTTCAAAATAGCTTTTCAGTGCGCAGACAGAACAGGCACCATTGGGCTAGGACTTTCAGATGTTCACTTACAAGGAGAATGTTATTGGCATGTTAGCTATGTTGTTGTTAAGGTCATCTGTGCTTCCTACTCAGACTGGAAGGAAAAACAAAATTGTTAGGAAAACAAATAGCAAAGTTCAGAGATGCTAGTAGCACTTGTCTCTCTCTTTCTTCCAGAGTTAGCTGCTTTCAGATTTGTAATAACAGATTCAAAGGGTAGTGGAATAATTCTGATCAAAGATGCCTACCACTTTCACTATGATGATCCAGAAGTGGTGGAAAATATATGCCTGCTGATAAATGAGATGGTTCAGTATGGTAAGGCATTGATGATTTTACTCTTCTCTGGCCAGTCATTTTTGTTCCACAGTGCATAAAATGATTAAGGCAACAGAGAAAACCTCTGCACTGCAGATGAGCTCGGGAGCAGTGACTGGGAAATTATAGTTTGCTGATTCCAGGGAGAATATTGGGTAAAAAGCAATCCTCTGTTGTAGGAAACCTGAAATAGGTTTTCAAATTCAGGTTAAGTAATATTGCAAAAGTATAGTAACGCCATATCTGGGCTGTAGGAATAGCTTTTGTCCAGGTCATTCACCACAGTTGTACACACAGTAGAGCTGGACAATTTTTAAGTGCTGGAATACAAAAGTCTAGATCCTATATAAAACCTTTCTCCTTCTCTCCAAATTGAATTGCCTTGTTCCTTTTCATCACAGATCACATAATGCCGGAGATGATCTCCCAGAACATGGAAGAGATGCTGACTGAAATGAAAATGAAGTATACATCCAGTATGGTATGTGTTACAATACAAGACATATTTTGTTGTAACAAGGGTGCATCCTCAATCTGCCCTTTGTACAAATGGTCCTATTTCCTGGCTCTGGACTGCCTAGAGTCATTCATTTCACCCAGAGGAAGATGAAGTGCAAAATTTTATCAGGTTCGAGGGCTAAGTATGGACTGTCAGCGTGAAGGATTGTTTCAGAGGGATGCTGTCTCTCTGAATATTTGTACTCATACCCAAAAATTAGAAAGTGGAAACCACGGCTTTTCCAACAAACTTCATGCTTTAATTGCTCTCACATCAGGTGAGGTTTGACTTTAGACAAGTTTCACCCAGCATTAATCTGAATATATTTATTAAATATTTAATATAAAAATAGACTAAAATATAAGGTATAAGTACACTACAGAGCAGACGGGGTGGGGATTGTCAATCTATTGTCTCATTCATTAAAAACGCGCTGTTGTGTGAGCTTGGTTTCCTGAAGCATTCTTTCAGTACATTCAAATAGCAACTATATTGCAAAATAAATTACCAATTGTTTCAACAAGAGCTACATATGGGCTTCAGTTAAAATGTTAATATTGCTATTTCCTCCCTAAAGATTTCTTACTACATATCCACACTTCAAATTTTTTTTTAGATAAAATAGTAAAAACCAACATAGCCCCTGGCCCTACGATGTTTGTAGATGTAATTTTCTTTCTTCTTTTCCTGGAATGTTTGCTGGACAGGCTAGTCACCACATTTATAAAGTCACTTCTCTTTAGTTTCACCAGTAATTATTGCTCTTCCTGACTAGCAAATTAATTACAAAAGTAAGGACTACAAAGTTAGTTTTCATGTTTGCTTATAGAATTTATGGTTCTAGTGCCCACAGTAATTTTATAGGGATGGACAATCCAGGCTCTTATAAGTGTATATCAGGGATGGGGAACCTCCGGGCCACCGGTTGGTTGGGGACTCCATTTCCCAGCCACCCCTGCTGAA
>NW_005842399.1:375612-382572 GCF_000455745.1 Alligator sinensis | reverse complement strand
CCCTTAGCCAGGATGGCGTGCAGCAGAGCAGCACAGGGGGCTGCCCCGGAGCTGCTGGGATCTTGTGGTGGGGGCAGTTTGGTCCAGAGCCAGGGCAGATGACAGAGCCACTGTTTGTAGTCTGCACACTCTGGGCAGGGGCATGCATGCAGGGGATTGTGGCTCTGCCCTGGCTCCTTATAGCAGCAATAGCTTGGTTGGGGCCAGGGCAGAGCCATGATCACAGCTCTGCCCTGGCTCCAGAGCAAACTGCCCCTGCCACAAGATCCCAGCAGCTCCGGGGCAGCCCACTGCATGGTGTAGCTGAGGCTCAGGTCTCCATGGAGACCAGCATAAGCCATGCGGGCAAGGGCAGCTGGGAAAGGGAGTCCTCAGCTGACCAGATCCGACCTGCGGGCCAGATGTTCCCCATCCCTGGTCGATATAATCAGTTGTTCCCATAGTTTATTAATAAAACAGAGTAGTTATAACTGATGCTTCTCTCCATTTTTCTCCTCAGGAGATAATTACTCTTGCAGATACAACACTTTTGAAATTACAGAAGGTAAAAGCTGCTCTATAAGAAGTCTTCACATCTTATTTCTATTCAGGTAGAAACGGTCATGTCTTTCAGATGCATGTCAACACATTTTTCTCCCCAAAGAGAGATACGGCCTGTATCATACAGCTATCAAACAATCTTCCTTGAAGTATTCTCTCCAGTTGGCCACCAAATTGACTACCAGTTACCACAATCTGGACAATGATAGGATTTTGATGACCTGCTTTACTTTGTGGATTTAAAATTCCTTATTTTATGTATAAAATATGAATAAAAATGAAAGTAACGAACTAAGGCCTAAACTTCATGTAATTAATAATCTATAGCATCTGAAGTATAATGGCTCCTCTGTAAGGTTAGTATTGACTAACCAGCTCACAGAGGATTCACCATAATGGATTGCCATAGCTATTCGTTTACTATATACTATATACATGTTCTGAATGAAATAACTGATCCTTGGGAAAGCATACAGCACTTCACTCCTTTCTTCCTCCTGTAATTACCATGTGTACTTACTGAACGCTGTCAAGTTAGTTTTCTAGCCTGTCTTCACAGGCGACAGAAACTTTTAAAACACATCAGGTATTTGCAGGCTGGCCACAAATTTTATGATGCTGAGGGCAGTTACACTACAAATGTTCATCTTTTGAGTTTTATTCACCTTAGAGCTGGACAAGTACAGGAACCATACAACAGGCTGCTTAGATTCTTCTGGTCAAGGTGGCAGAAGAAAGAGTGAGATTGGGGGTGTAGTAAATGGTATTGCTCCTAATTACTTAAAAGCCAAAAGTAAATGTCATTCTCCTTGGAAATCTAAATAAAAAAAAAAAATACTTAGAGCTGAGTGGTGAGTTTCTAATTTACTTCCAGCTAAGGCTTGGAGCAGCACTGTCTTTCAGTTGAGGAATTAATGCCTTCCAGGGCATATTAACTGTATGCAGAGCTTAGATGGCTAAAAACAATAGGTATACCACCACATACAGGAGGGAGAGGAAGCAGTAGATAACCTGGTTTCTCAGAAGCAGGCCCCAGGGTGGGAGGATCTTGTGTTGCCAAAGTTTCAAGTAAGAAAGGAAAATAAATACAATGATACACTGTACTAGCAGAAAAAGGAAGCAGAGTACACAAGGGCTTCCCGCAGTGCCTGTGGAGGAAATCACTGCAGTGGATGAAGATCTCCAAGTTTGCAACCTCCAGCTCACGGTGCCTTTATGAAACATTCCCTTTGAAAGCCTTGTTCTTGCATATATGGAAAAAAGTAGCCACTGTCCATTTCAGACTGCTTTCTCTGAGTGACTAAAGAGTTTCATTTTTCTTAGGTTTGGTTTTTTCCTTGATAGCTGCTTCCCACTGCTTTTTCTCAAGTGTGTACAGCCTCATAGCTGCTTGTGCATCCTGAATCTGAAAGATAATGGAATAAGCAACAGGTTAAAGAAAGGCTGAAATGCTCTAGTCAACATCTTCCCTCCCCCCAACAAATGCACCTTTCTATTTCAACTGATATTTTAACCTCTCCTCCCCAGTGTTAAGATTTAAGGGGGAAAAGAGACTAGTCATTCAAAAAGCAGAATCCAGATCAGGAGGATGTAGTGCAGCTAGCACAAACTGGTAATCCCTTGCTTTGAATAGGACCTCTGCCTCCTGACACCATTACCAAACATGGTATTTTGGAGCATTCTTGTGAACTTTCCCCACTCTTTCAGACATCTCTGTTTGCTCCTTCCTCTTGCCTACCAAAGAAGCCCTGACTACTACAGATGGAATAGAAGGCTAATTAATCATCTTTCACCTGCTCCTTTTACCAGCTGTAGACTGAATGCAGCTGTTGGTAGAATGGCACAAGATGCTGACATTAGGACACAAAGTTGATATAAGTCACCTTTACCATACTGTTTCTCTCAGGAAACTTCAGAGATTTAGATGCAGTATTGTGGAATTTGTTTATGGAGCGTAAAGAATAATATGCAAGTAAAACAACTGGCGCAATGCAGGGAAGCACTGGACAACCTTTGCTCAAACAGGTGTAAACAGTGTCCTGGATAGAGGCTGTGAAGCCTTAAGTAAAGTTTGAACCCAGGGTTCCAGAAGCTGAAGCCTAGTACAGCACTGATCCACAAAGTTCCGTTTTTCTCGTGGGCGTACGTACCGAACAATGCTCTGATGTCTGCACTTTCACATTCAGCAGTTTCTCACAAAGCAGTTTCAGTGATGGGCGTCCACTCTAGAAACAAAGCCAACAAAAATCACACGCTAGCCAAATCAGAAAATGAAATGAAATATTCCCCTGAAGGCACTAACTTAGGCCAAGTTTTGCAGTCATTTTTAAATTAATTAGAAAGGTAAGGTAAGAAAACTCTTCCAACCACAGCATGTAGCAGATTCTGTGCATGAACTGGCAAGATGAAGACTTAAGCCAGGTGTTTTCAACCTCATTTAATAAGTGTACTCCCGGCAGACCCCTTTTTAAATAAGCGTATCCCCAGGATGGGTAGTGGCGAGTGGTGGCACTGTGGCATCTGTGCATCCCTGCTCGCACCCTGCCCTGGCCCTGCTTCTGTGAGGCAGCGGCATGAGGTGGTGGCGCTCCGTCCCTGCTTGCCCCCACACACCCCCTGGGACCTTTCAAAGTACCCCCAGGGGTACGCATACCTCCTACTTGACTACCCCTGACTTAAGCCACTGACAGATCAATTCAGACATCTGTGCTTGTAAATCCCTTCGGCAATGGAACTGCACGAATGCACCAATGTAATCAGAAGCTGCATATATGATCTTTTAATATGGAGAGAAAAAAAGTATGTTGTTTTGAACTGTAAAATGTCATGTGTCACATTAAAGTCAACTGTTACACCTTCCATTTCTGAGGTCATGGAAGTAACTGTATTTTGTAAATTTAAGCAACTGATTCTCCAAGCAATATCCCACAACAAGTAAACAGGCTGTATGTTCACCTTTTAGTGCCCTATGTTTTTGCCCAGAAAAGTGACAGGAAAACCAGCTTTCCTAGGTCATGTTCGAGAAGTTGGGAGAGCCATTGAACTTACTGCACACAAATGTTATAAGTAATCTCAATCAGCAAAATATTACATGGTATTTTCAACATCTCAAGGGCTGTTTAAATACTGAACTAATTAATACTCTTGAATGGCAGGGGCAGATATCCCCATTTTACAGAGTGACGGAAGAGGGGGATAGGGGCTAGGCCAAACTCATTGGCTGAACAAGAACTGGAGCCTCTGACTCCCAGCTTCATACTTAGTCCTCTAGAAATTTTGGCGTGGAACTACTTCAAAATATGAACTAATGATTACATTCCTGAGTTCCTTACTTTGACTTTCTGTTTGAAAGGTTTGTATCTTTGCGTGTCCCGAATTTTCTTCTTAGGATGGTCAAGAAACAGGATCTGAAAGAAAAATATTTGCTCTGTAAATAGGTTATTTTGTACATCCAACTGCAGTGCAGCTAGTCGTCCTTCCATCGGCAGAAAAGACAATTCACAATGGGAGCAATTCTGATCGAGAACATTCAAACAGGGAATGCATAACCTGGCAAAGACGGTGGCCATCTTCAATACAGACGTGCTTCCTATGAAGACTATACAAGGCCGTTGTGCACATTGCTCCTGCTTGAGCAAAGTGGAATGCTAGTTTCTGAATTAAAGACGCTGCCTTACTGCAGCTCTTCGCAGGCAGTGCTACAGCTACCCCCAAATACAAAAATGATTCGATCAACTTGCTGTTTGTTTCTAGACTAGAAGGAAATACTGAACACCTGCTTTGCTACTTGTACAAATTGGACTGCTATACAATATGGTGTCCAGCACAGGTGGAATCTGGGTATTAAGACACTGCAACCTTAAGCTTAAAAATTTCTAATCTGTTTTCCTGGGTAACAAAAATCACTGAAGTTTTACCTTCAAAGCAACAAGTATGGAGATGTGTACCTTTAAGTCATTGTGGACAGCATGTCCAACTAAAATCCTTCCTCTCAAGATGTCAGCCACCTCCTCCTGAATTTTTTTAAAGTCTTCTCCTGAAAATGCAACATAAAAAAATGGTTTCAACATGGACATTAAACAGCAACTGAGCAAGTTGAGTGAGCATTAGAAGACCATCATGTGTGGTGGTCACTTTCTTAGGACCCAAGATGCAGAAGAATGCATGATTCTTGTACTTTGTCATCCCCTGCTTGTTCAGAGGAAGCAAAAACGAGACCAGGATGGATGCCTTGCAAAAAAGTTGAAACAGTCAACATCCACTTGTTGGTCCAATGCTAGGCTTGCATTTAAGCAAGTGTTAGAAACTACTTTTTTTACTGGGGCAACAATGGCCTTTTCGGGCAAATTGCGTCTTTACAGAATTTTTTATTCATGCTCCCCTGAAGTATTCTTTTATATTTAGAGAGATTAAGGTTGTGCAAGTGCTTTATTTCTTGCTCAAAAAATAGAATTCAGCAGACTCCTGATACACTGACAGTAACTCAGTAAGTTGCATAAGGTTTTTCTTAAGGATGTTCTGGGGAAGGCCAACCTACTTACCCTTCTTTGTGTCCTCAGGCCGTATCCCGCTAACTTCTGTCCTGTAATCAGTCACCTTTTCTGTAGGCTTGACATATTTGTCGTAAACGCACTTTCCAAACTGGTTCACGATTGACACACGAGCCACAATGCTGTCTTCCCCCTGGGGCCCCACTCCTATCATTTCACAGTCCATGGCTACAGCTTTTGTGAGTCTAAAAGAGGAAAACGGACACGCAGATTAGAAAGCCCTTGCTGAGATTGCATACTTCTGACTGCTACGCTGACAGGTGAGGCACCAGTTAATATAACCGGAACAGTTAACACCACAGAGCAGCTATAGTCTCTGCAGACTCTGGAAGACACTGTTGCATACTCTGTCCACAGCTGTAAGAACGGGAGTAAGTTTTTGATGCCTCCAATAATACTGTTGGTACTTGTTGCATTAGAAATACAACCTACCCACTGAAAGCCTTTTCTTTAACCAGCACCTGTTCCACAGTTGGCTTGGACGTGCTTTCAAGTCCCATTTTTCTTCTAGCAACTTCTGCTGCTTCAGGTCCTATTGCTGCTTCAATATCCTCTGGATCAACTCCATCAAACCAGATGTCATCCCTGGTAAGCAAAAGGTAAAAAGGACCTTTTTAATACTGTTCGATTTGGCTTTTTACAGTTTGGGTAAGCTTGATGTTTACAAAAGAAAGGAGTTACCTAGTTAGTCCTAGTCAGAGCCAACTAGTTTAACAACCTGAGCATGCAGACTACAGTTTTGTTCAAATATTTGAATAACTGGGTTAATCAGAGTGGTTTTTACTTCTCTCTTATCCCAGGCTCCTCAGGGATACCTTGTCTTTGAACTTCTTCCCATTCCCGTTACCCAGTCGAGCCTCCTGAGCTGTGACTCCGCAGTCTACAGTCTAAATTCTGAATCTGAAGTCAAAAAGTCCCCAAAATAGTTGTTTGAACTGTAACCCCCCCTACCTGAATGGGAAGGGAAGAGAATGCAGTAACTTGGTAGTAGGGAAGAGGTCTGAAATACTTGGGGGGACGTATCATAAAGGAAAGAGGGTTTCCCCTCCTCAAGAAGCACAGCATTGTATTAGCATTGTATTAGGTTTTCCCTCCTCAAGAAGCACAGCATTGTATTAGCCTTTATTTCAAGTTATTCAGCTGCCACTAAAACAGTTTAAAGCACCGCCATAGATGGGCATAAGGTTTAAAGCACTCACTCTGTTGGCGGCTGTTCTGCGCGCTCATCCCTTTTCCTCTTCTTATGCTTTATGTCCCCCTGCTTCGTCTCGCTATTGCCGTTTTTCCTTTTTGCCTTGAACTCTTTTCTGTTGCTTCGGGCATCGCCCAGGCTCTCGCCCGGCGCAGTTCTCTCCGATTTCATATTCGTCGGAGAAGCTCCCGCTTGGCCAGGACCACCCTCCGTCCGGTTTACAGGCTTGAATTTTACCGTGTTCCCGCTGCCATTGACGGCTGGAATCCCTTCGACGTCTTTTGTCGCGCGCCGCGGCTTGGGAGACGTTTCGGGGGCCGGGAGGGACTTCGCCAAGCCGGCCGCCTTCTGTTTCAGCACCTAAAGAAACACCCAACAATTAACTGGAGCGTTCGACTTTAATGTCGTCCTCCCACCTGAAATCCACCAAGCCCCGCTGACGTTTTTGAAGTTAACAAGTTCTTAGCTTAAAAACTAGTTGGAATTAAAAAAGTTTCTAGTTTAAAACTGATTTGAATTACGAGATAAATAAATAACAGATAAATTAAATAACAAGATCTTGGGTTAAAACTGATTTGAATGTAAAAGTCCGTGGTTTTTCCAACGCTCGCTCGGTCTCACACCAGGAGAGAGCCAGGCCCGGCCCCGCACCTCCTGCAGCGCCCGCCAGTTGGCGGA
>NW_005842399.1:321936-375475 GCF_000455745.1 Alligator sinensis | reverse complement strand
CGGCCCCCGGCAACTTCCGTTCCGGCTCTCGCGCATGCGCCGTGTGGCTCTGAGGGCGGGGAGGGGCTGAGGCAGGGACTGGGTGGGGGAGGGGCAACAAGGGCTGCAGTGCAAGGGGCTGTGTTGGGGCAGGATGCAAGGGGCTGCATTTTTGCAGGAAAGGGGTGCACTGGGCTAGGAGGGGGCTGTAAGGGCTGCATTGGGCCTGTATTTTTACAGGAGGGGGCTGCATTGGGGCCAAGTTAGGAGCACACCGGGCAGGCAGGCGAGTCAGTGCAGGCCCCAGGAGGCCACCAGATGTGGGAGGCTGCAGCTGCATGACGGTGAAGTGGGGCAGTCCAGTAGCATTTTCCCCAGTGGCTCCCTAGCTGTGGCCTTGGGAGCGCTTGCCGGCGGCGGGCAGGCGGCTGGCTGCTTGGGTGCTCCTTCCTGCTCCTCGGCAGTTGCCGCAGGTGTGCAAAGCTGCAAGCTAGGGTCTGTGCCAGCCAACACTGACAGCTCTTCACGTGTCCGGTTCATTTCTGAGCGTACGCTGCTATGCACAAAACATCAGTGATCCGACTGAGGACACATCTCGGGTGTTTCCTCGAATTTCTACCTCAAGTCTGGGGTAGTAAGAAGTCTAGAAACTCAGGGCAGAGCCCACGGCGCTGCCGGCGACGACTTGTGGTTGTTCCGAATGCCCGATGAGACCAGCACTGACGAAGTGAACTTGGGTTCGCAAAAACTTGTGCACGCTCTGTCTCTAATGACGTAGTCTATAAAGGTGCATATCTACCCTGCCGTCTGACTGACTTCGAGCTAACGTGGTGGACTACCTCTCAGCACATCCTGAGACACTGCCACTTTTATATCTTCATCCAAAGTTCATTTTTACCAGTGGATCCACACACGCAGTAACATTTGCAGTCAGCACAAAAGTCTGGCTTACGTGTTATTATTAATCGCTGAATTGAGCGCGTACTAAATCAGTTAGCTGAGCCTTAAGCGCAGCTCTTGCAAACTCGGTGAAGTTGTGTTTTGTTCTCCCTCTGGAATAGGGGTAAGTGAAAATTTTATCTGGGTGGGTGCTGCTGATCTGGCCCTTAGGAGCTGGAAAGGATCCTCTTCCCCAGATTTGATGCTCCAAAGCTGCTTTTCTTTTCCTGTGTTGCTTCTTTACTTGTTTACTTGGCTGTTAAAACTGGCCCTGGGTTTCCTACCCTTACCGTGCTCTTTGGCTGTAGTAAAATTGCAAACATTGCGCAAAAGCTGTCTGTCTCTCTCCAGCTGTTCCTGCAAAGCCTCACAGCAGCTGAATAATCCCCTTGGCAGCTCCTCCCTGGAGAGGATCAGCTCTTGTATTTGTTTAAACTCTGTGTATTCCTAACTTCCGTTCCATGTGATGCCTTGGGCTAAACCTAAGGCCAGTATTTGCTCTGCGGTGTCAGCGTGAGCTCTTCCACAATGAGCACCCGCTTTATGATCTTAGCTTTTACTATGTTCCCCTTGGGCTTCGGCTGGCTATCTCCTTTCCAAGAGGTAAGTGTGACTCCTTCCCCCCTGCCCACCTCCCCCCAAAATAACAATGTATGTTCAAACCAAAGCTATGAAACCTCACTAATCATTTCCTCTGGATGATCTGTGTGTTCCATAGGCTTAATGCAAAAAAGCCAAATCAAAATGTAAAACATCTAAGTTAATAATTAGGTTTTGATGAATTAAAGTCATGTGTCTACATGGATTGTTTTTTCCTTGAAAAGGCAAAGATTTTTTTTTCTTTTTGCAGAAATTTCTCAGGGCTTTGGATCCAGAAGATGTTTTTTCTTATTTTGGCACCAAGTCAGTTCTTGATGGTATGCAGGGCTACTTCTATCTTAATTCTGGATTGTATTGTATGTTTAACATTGTTTCTAATATGGCATATTTGAAGAGCCTTGTATTAACGTTAACCTAGATCTTACGATACTTTCAGTGTGAATGACCTTACTCATGTATGTGGTTCTGGCTCTCTAATGTGTAAATGTCTAAAGAATCGAGTCTCTTGTTCAGTAGTCTGTAAAATGGGTCAGAAATTCCTTTTGATTATTCCATTTAACTCTGCTCTATGCTAACTGTTATTGTTTTAATGCAAAATTGGTAGAGTTATAGACTACAGATAACCCTAGGGACAGATCCAAATCATCTAGGTCCAAATGTATGGACTGAGGATGGTTGTGTTTATTTAGAAACAATTTGGAGACTAGAGTAATATTTTGAGATTAGGCTGATAATTCAAGACTAAGGAATTTAGCTTGTTGGATTCTGAGGGTAGAGACATTGTGTCTCTCTCTCTGTTTGCCCAGTACCCAGCATGCTGTTAGTATTTAAATGGTGATGATTTACTCTTAAGTAATGCATGACAGCTGATAAACTCAAAAACATTGTGACCCTTGTCAAATAAACTGTTATCCCAGTTTTACAGAAGATGGGGAAACAAAGGTATGGTTACAAATCTCGACTACAAGCAATCAGTTTTAGAGCTGAATATAGACTTGAGACCTCGGTGACTGCAAGTCTATGCTTCAGCACATGATCGTCCTTAATTTTGGGGTAGATAGAAACACAAAAGACTCTGGCTGGTGACATTATTTAAGGGGAGGGTCACGAGCTCTCCGGAGAGGGCTGTTTTTCATGGAAGCAAATTGATGACACGTCTTTTCCCTTGTATGTCTGTTGTCACTGTGAACGGTTCCTGTAATTTTTTGGTCATTTCCTTTCTTTATTCCAGTACCTGAGTTCATTGTTGTTCAGCCTGCTTGCACCTGTGAAGAAGACCAGGTTGGACTGACCGCTTGTAAAGTCCAACGCTGTTCCCTTCAGTCATGGGGAAAGCTCTACACCTTTGAATTTCTAGAGGATCCTGATCTCCTTCCCCCTTCCTTTGTGAGCCATCGAGTGCTGAACGCTTCTGTTAGCTTGCTAAAATGGTTCCCAGACAACTGCTTTGCAGGGGGAAAACTACTGCATCCTTTGGGGGCTGTGTGTAGGGTCAGTTACTGCGAAGGACAGCTGGTGAGTATGTAGCATTGGCTGCAAGGGGATTCTCATCTGGGTAGGAGGGAGATTGAGCTAGAGGCTGAAATCCAAGCTTTTCCCAGTGTTCACAAGGTTTACAGTCCAGCACTGGGATTTGGGATCCGCTCAGCTCTTTAGTACAGCACTGTGAAGGTGCTTGAAAGAAGACCTACCATGTATCATTGCTGCTTTGAAGAGTTTACAGTTCAATGCAGTATATGTTGCCAGATTTCAGACAGAAGAAAATATCAAGACTGGCAAATAAGTAAAGAAATAAGACATAAGAGAGCGCGGGAGGCGAGATTGTATGTGACTTGCTATTGGCATTGGAGGTCATTGGAATAACAGAGGGCTGGATCTTTATCTCCTATAGCAAGGCATCATCATTGCAAGTGAGGAAAAGATTCACATCAGGCCTGTGAGAAGTAAACACTGGAGCCTGCTGAAGGACCTCAGCTTCTTCAGGCCCCACCTCATCTTCAGAACTACAGGGAGAGGGGCAAAGACAGCAAAAGGTATTGGCCGTGCTGGCCTTGACATAGGAACTGACAGCCTAATGGTGCCCCTGGGCAACTTGCATATGTTAAATTGCCCAGGGTAGCTTCCTCCTAGCACTTCGCAGATTCCTACCTGCACTGGTTTCAGTCTTGTGAATGACTTGTGCTCAGCAGAAGGGAATGGGTCCCCAGAAGCCCCCAGGTCTTCCTGCTTCCTAAACTCCCCTTTGCTCTGTTGTGTTATAGAAAAAAAGTTTCATCCTCGCCATTGGAAAAGGTCTGAGGGGACTGTCAAGCACCTGGAGCTGCTGGTTGTAGCAGGCCCAGATGTGTACCAGTTCCACAGAGAAGACACTGAGAGGTATATCCTCACCAACCTGAACATTGTGAGTAGTTTGCTCTTTGTTTTCAGTGCACCATCTTAGGGCTCTGTGGTGTCGTGGGTTCAGCATAGCCTCTGGAGGGGCTTCTTGCTCACCCTCCAGTCATGTGTAGCACAAGCTTCTGAAAACATTTGCACAGACATTTGTGGGGAGCACCCAGTGCTCTCTCTCGAGGAGTCTGGATGGTGTGCAAAGCAGTTTCCTGCTGGCACAGCCCTGTGCTTTGCATGGGGTCTGACTCTCACAGAGGAAGCCATGTGTATGAAGGAGGGCCTTGGCAAGTACTGTGAGTGCCGCTGTAGCATTGTAGTTGGAAAATGTGTTCCGTAATTTCATTAGTGGTGTTGATGAATACCTGGTGCTGCATTCATTATTAAGAGTCTTTTAATGTGGAGCTGGATTCAGTGCCTGTGGGATTCAGTGGACGGTCAGACTCCCCAGAATTTTAGTGGCTGAGCCCTTTTAAGTCCATTTTACTTCTCTGCATTTTAACATTTGGTTGCTATTATTGACTTCCCCCTGCACTGCCCATTTGCTGCATTTACCATATGACTGTTAGGGCTGGGTGACCCTGGGGAACTTGGGCATCTGTGTTCACATCTATCAAATTCCTTGCCAGGTTGGTTTCCATCAATATGTGTGGCCTGCAACCTTGCTTGTTGAGGATCATGGCACTCCCCTTTAGTGGCCAGACAAGGTGTTTTACATTGGGTTTAGTTCCAAGAGGAATCTAGGAGCTTTAGGGCACGGACCTTTGCAAGCATCTGCCCATGGAGTGCAATGTGAAGATTTTGTATGGGAGTGTTTCAGAAACTAATGGCAGTTTTGAAATAAAAACCATTGTGCGCAATGATCACGTGCTGGTCTGCATAACTACTCTCCATAACCATAAACAATGGTGCATTTGATGATGTGGGAAACTCAGTGTTTGCTCTTGCTGTGTAGTTTCCCACTTTGTCACAGACCTGCAGTGTGTGCAGCCATGTCACCATTAGTTTCTGAAACACCCTTATATTTGTCTGCTAATTATCCGGCCTCTCATCTTGGCAGTGCATCCAGCTGGAAAGAGGGAAGGTCCTCACCAGTGTGGTGGCAGTGCGGGCACATGTCATTGGGCAGACAGGAGCAGTCACTCTGGCATCTTCTCTGTGTAATAGTTGTGGATCCTGCTTCTCTTTTGCCAGGGTGCCGAACTGCTGAGAGATGCTTCACTGGGAGCTCAGTTCAGGGTTCACCTCATGAGAATAATCGTCCTGACAGAACCAGAGGTAGGAACAGGCTTGTTTTCTGCTCTTGTCAGCCTTAAAGGGGTTGCAGAGATCCTAAACTAACTGAGGTGCATGAACACTTTTCTTCCATGTAGGCAGATATGAACATCACCACGAATATCACCTCCTCCCTCATCAGCGTGTGTGAGTGGAGCAAGAAGGTCAATCCCCCAGATGACTCGGATCCCCAGCATGCTGATCTTGTGCTGTATGTGACCAGGTAATGCAGATCTTTGCCTGGAGAGGGGATGAGAGACGTCTGTTCAGGTTGGCCTGGTTTAGAATGAGCAGGAAGCCAGAGTGGCAGCTGGAGGAGCTCCACTCTGATGGGAGCAAAAGGGAGAGGGTTGATCTTCCTGCCTAACAGTTCCTCACCTGTGGGCGGTGTGGTCTTTGCAGAAATTCCACTGATCTGGATGGGAAATAGTTGATAAACCCATACCTACCAGCTCCCAGAGTGCAAAGAGGGTGCTCAAGCTTCATCCTGGGGGCTGAGTGCTCAGTGATTCCCTTTTCTCAGCTTCAGTGTGAACTAGCATATTCCTCAGGTACAGGTCAGTGAGGCTGTGTTGGGCTCGGCCTGCTACATAATATAGTCTTTTGGGCCTGGCAGGACACAAGGCTGATTTGTGGGCAGGGAGGTATAGGGATGGGCTGAGGTACAGGGACCCAGGGGCTGTGATAGAAATTTTTCCCCAATACAGAGATTTCCTTGGAGTCTTCTGTTCTTGAACATTGCTTAGCTTCCAGGCTCATGTTTTCTCCATTGGCTTTGTGAGTGGTGGTAAATGTGACACAAGTGGAGTTCCAGCTGAGAGCAGCCCCCTTGTTTTATTGCTCTGCTCTCTGCGGAGGGGATTCTGCATCCCTGCCTCCTACCAGGAGGGCTCTGTTGTTGCCTTTCATTCCCCTTGGGTATGGGAATCACACCTGCTTTCACAGAGAATCAACATATGCCTGGAAGTGTGGGGTGGGGTCCATGTGGATGCTTCCATCACAGTGAAAAAGGGGTGTGAAATACACGGGGAGGTTGGGCTGGGGAGAAGCTGAAGAATTTTTGGCTGGAAATAATTTTTGTTTGGGTTTTTAATTTCTCTCTATTCCTGCCTCCCTCTCTCCTTTCCATCAGATTTGACCTGGAGTTACTGAATGGGAACAAAGAGCTTCGTGGAGCCACTCAGCTGGGTGGAGCCTGCTCCTCCTCTTGGAGCTGCATTATCACTGAGGACACTGGCTTTGACTTGGGGGTCACCATGGCCCATGAGATTGGGCACAGGTCAGTGGGGAACCTCACATCCTTGCTAACAGCAGCTGTTTTATTTTACTTAAGGAGAGAAGAGGGTTCACCTTGGGTACCCACTGGTTTGGTTGAAATGCAGTTCTGGAGTTTCCTTTATAAAGATCAGTAACTAACCCTGCTGCATCCAGCACTCTCTTAGATCCCATTGACTGCTCTGATAGCAGAGGGCACTCAGCATGTCCTGTAGTCCTCAGCCCTGAGCCATCATGCCATGGTGCTGTACACCAGGGCTCAGCTCTGTGCCACCAGCTGATTCTGAACCTTGGAAGCATCAGGGATCCCCTGCTAATGGCCCCGCTCCCTGTAGTGATGTGGAGCTTTGGTCCAGAGGAGGAGGGTCCCACAGAGCAGAGCTCTGGTGTTGAACAGGTTGCACTGAGTTCCTTGTGGACAGGGTGGTGATAATTGTAGAGCAAATAATAGAGAAGCAAATTAAATAAAACAGGGCTGCTGGGGCTGTTCTGTCACTTGTGGATCTTTGCCAGTTTGCACCAGCAGACAGTTTAGCCTGTTGTTTTGCTGCAGGTACATCTTTCACACACACATTTCCATCAACCTCTAGTATATTGGGGCTACTCCACTGCCTTTTCCCAGTGCTTGATCTGGTTGCCTACAGACCATTTCTTACTATGTGTATGCAAGGTGCCAGGCACAGCAAGACCCTGTACTAGTGAAGACGGCTGAGCAGCACTGTGATAGAAATAATGCATGGGAAAAAACAATAATAAGATGTTCTTCTGGAGGAAACTATATGCTGTGTAGAAGGGGAGGGCAACATGAGATGTGATTAAACAAGGCAGTGTGGAAGCTTTAACACTTCTGCAACTCTCTGTGCTGGCCTGTACTTCTCGGAGTCCTTTATAAGCAAAGGTTGTGGACACACAACACGTTCCTATACTCTAGAGCAGAGTTTCCCAAACTTTTTCTTATTGCTTACCCTCTTCCAGATTTACCAGCTGCCTGCATACCCCTACCAGAATACATTTTATATTTTAACCCCTTAAATACCAATTCTTATTATTATAATGAAAATTAAATCCATCATTACACAATTTCTCCTGTGTACCCCCCAGAGATGCCTTGTGTACCCTTGGGATACACATACCACAGTTTGGGAGCCCCTGCTCTAGAGTAACTGCATTGGTTTTGTGCAGCAGTCTATGTTACACCAAAGGCCTTGGATGGGACATCAGCTCTCCTTCTCCTGGTAGCTGCTTGAAGGAGATGCTATTAAAGAGCTTCACCACGAGGTGGCAGGGGAGCTGGGCATAGCTTGCTTCCATTGAGCAAACAGCTATCCCAGGGTGAAGCTGACTAGAACTGTAGACCTCCAGTGTGTGCTGGTGTAATTTACACTTGTTAATCCTGACTTTCCAAGGGGTAACTTTACCCAGGAGTAGAGCAACCTACACTGGGGTGTAGGGCTGCCCATCATGCGCACGCTTCATGCACTTACCTGGTGCATAGGCAGGTTACGTTGGGATAAGTGTGTCATCTCTCCATACCCTCAGCCTCAACGTTATCATGAGGTGAAGAACCAGTATTTACCTCCTTTCTATGAGCGGTAAAACCGAGATGCAGAGAGAGGATGTGGCTTAGCCAAGAACTCTTGAACTGTCTAAGAATAGGGTCCATGGCTCCCAGTCCTGAGCTCACACTGGTCTCCATTCCTATAATGGATATTGCAGGACAGGGTCAGATGAATGGTGCACCCCAGGGCAAACAAGGGCAGCCTGCCATGCATGAGCTGTTTTGCTCTTGTCCCACAATAGCAGGGGCAGCCTGCCCTTCCTTGCCGCAGGGCAAACAGGGGCAGCCTGCCATGCACGAGCTGTTCTGCTTTTGCCCCTGTGCCTGTTCTTGTCCCATGATAGGTGAAAGCTAAACTGGGGAAGCTCAGCCCTCTGTGAAGCAGAGGTTTCATTCCCCACCCCCATGTCACCTTGCCATAGATAGGTGGTTCTCCTGTGTTAGCTCAGGAGCAGAACCCCCATTTCTCCTCATGTTGCAGTTTTGGAATCTCCCATGATGGTGAGGAGAACTCTTGCAGTAAGAGCGGCTTCATCATGGGCACTGAGGGCAGCCACAACAGCATTGACCTGGCCTGGTCAGAGTGTAGCAGAGAGCAATTCCTTGCCTTCATCAGGTAAGAGGAGCAAATGGTTCTACCCACTCACATCTATAGGCAATAGCAAAGAGTAAAGTAGGAGCCACTTGGAAAATGAGGAACTATAAATCTAAAGGTTTGTGTCTATAACTCTAGTTTTGTAGGGAGCGTGGGGTACAGAGGAATGCCCAGGGTCACTAGAAATGGTTCTGGTGAGCTCCTGTATCTGGGCTGTGGCTGCTTCACAAGCTTCCCACTAGCAGGTTGAAGCCTACGTGATCCCATTTCCATTCCCTTGTGTCCCTGCCCCAAGGCTGCACTGTCCTTACTTCCAGGACCTCTTGAAGATATGTTATAGGCTGCTGTTTCATTCCTTCTGGGTGCAGGATGGAAGACAGAGGAGAACATGGTAAAGGGCAGTTTAAACCAATTCCCTGTTGCTGCCTCCTATGAAGTGTCAGTTTAGGAGCTTAGGTGGAACCTGTTCATTCAGGGCAAGATGTTTCTGTTTGGCATTTCTCCTACTCCTTCCTGAGAGATGCTATCCTGAGCTAACAAGATGTCTGAGCCTGAGCTAGTCTTAATGAGCATGTGTGTTACTTGGCAAAGAACAGAGGAATGTAAGAGCTGCCTTACTGGGTCTGATGAAGGGTCCCTCTGCCATAGCGGCAAGTAGCAGATGCCTTAGAAGAACAGTTTAACCAACAAGCCAGGTAGAGTGACTTGCTAAGACGACAAAGTAGCAGCTGGCTCTCATGACAGAGCCTTGAGCCTTGGTCAAGGTATGTGTTGGCCTTTCCTGGCCACGTACGGGGAAATGAAGTCTCTTGTGGTTTTATCAGTACAGGCCAAGCCAGCTGCATAAATGACCTGCCGAACCTGGGAGGCAGCATCCCTGGGTGGAAGCCTGGCTTATACTATGGCGTGGATGAGCAGTGTAAAGTTGCCTTTGGGGCCGCAGCCACAGCTTGCACCTTCGCTGACAGCAATGTTGTAGGTAGAATGCTCTCCGCTTGCTTGTGCTTCTGTTGGGGGTTGGCCCTGCCTGGTGGTGCTAGCAGCTGGGAGTGATGGGAAGGGCCTGTTGGTTGGCATCCTGCTTGGCTGTGCCAGTCACTGAAGTGTCTGTGGTGCCTGCCACGTGCAGCATGGGCATCATCTGCTCTCACCAGTTGAATTGTGAACGTGATGTCTGTGAGGCTGGCATCTGGAGGCACAGAGGAGGGGGCTGCCTCTGCGTGAGGCATCTCTGGCTTGAAGGAAGCAGCTCTGTGGGTGTGAGGAAGGCCTGCCAGATTCCCAACTGCTCTCTGTTTACCCGTGCATACAGAGCTTGGCCAGAGCTGTGGGAAGGCTTAGGGAAGCTAACAAACCATTCTTGCTGGCCGTCTTGTGACTCCTGTGTTAGTAGGGATGGAAAGGGATAAACTGGCCCACCAGGCTAGAGAATGCCCTGAGTGCCCTGACCTCCTTGCCTTGCCAGGACATGTGCAGCGTCCTCTCTTGCCACACAACCCCAGCTGAGCAGTCCAGCTGCACTCGCTTGCTTGTCCCCCTTCTGGATGGTACTGAGTGTGGAATCAATAAGGTATGAAGTCTGTGGCTGCTTCTGAGGTTGGAGGCAGGAGTGGGTGGTGGTGGAAGATAGTCTGGTGGTGCCACAGGGCTAATGGTCTTCTGCCTCTAGGGAGCTGACTCCAAATGCTAGAGCCATAAGCTGTATGTGATCTTAGTTGGTTTGGGCCTTCCCCCCGCACCAGGTGGGACTCTGTGTCTCTGGAAGGGCTTTGCAGTCTTGTAGCCTGATGTTAGAGTGCCACGCAGGGGAGGGTCCTCTTCCTTGGGGTGCATGATCTGTGTATTAAGCCCTAGGCCCTGCTCTGTAGACAGGACAGCTTTAGTGCCTGTGCCTTGGGGTCTGTGTCTGCCTCCACATCCTGGCGGTAGGTGACTGATGTACAGTTGCCCTTCCTGGTGCCTTTCCACCAGCTTAAGGGGAGGGCTCAGTACTGTCTTCCCTGGTGTCACCAGCCCTGGCACTCATAGCTGCACCCTTGCTGCTACTGCTGACTTATACATGGCATTCCTTGTTCCAGTGGTGCTCCAAGGGCCGATGTAGCTCTCTGGAGGAACTGAACCCTGTCACAGTGGTACACGGCCACTGGTCCAGCTGGAACCCCTTCACTTCCTGCTCCCGCAGTTGCGGTGGTGGAGTTGCAATGAGGCAACGATTCTGTAACAACCCTAGGTAAGACTCGGACACTTTTCTGCGGTGCCGTTGGAGGGGGGAATGGGGCCCTGTAGCTGGGGGCAGGCCCATGGAGCCTGTGTTTCCACCCCGTGGCTGGGGCTGACATCTTGTGTGGGTGTAGGTTTGTTTGTATGAGACTGGGTGCCCTGTGCTGTACTTAGGCCGGTCATGTAGCCTGGGATGCACTGGGTTTAGTCAGCAAGATGAGTGCTGCCCCCTTGCACTGGCAGAGCCAGCACAGTCAGGCCTTGCTGCCCTGGCTTGTTCTCGTCTTTCCACCGGTTTTGTCCCCATGTCACGTCCTTTTTGGCATGTATCGCTGCCCCATTTGGTGGGTTGCAGGGTCATGGGCAGATACTTCCCATCCTCTGGATTGAGGGGCACATCAGGGTACTCTTCCTTCTCCCTGTGGGGTCTCTCCCCCTGCCTCTCACATGGTGTCTCTGGTTTTCAGGCCTGCTTTTGGAGGCCAGCAGTGCCTGGGAGAGGACCTCCAAGCAGAGATGTGCAACACCCAGGTAGGCGGACACCTCTTCTCTCACTCTTAGTTGATATGACATTTTAACCTTTTGAGTACTGTACTACCCCTGGCTGCACCTTTTGAAGTTGAAACAGTTGATTTCCCTGTGAGGGTCATTCCTTGAATATCCCGTAGTCTCCATCTGTTTGCTGCCCCCAGTGGTATTTGTCCTACAGTGACTGAGCACAGTGCTGTACTGAAACAGCCCATGTAAGGTGTAACAGGTCATTGCTCTTTTTAATGCCCAGCTCTGCTCAAAAGGGGACATAGTTCTGTCTGATGGCATCAACTGAGCAAGAATCCACCTCCAAACACAACGCCCTGTTACCTCCTGTCCAGTCCCCTGCAACTTTATTTTGATGTGGTGTTTCATTGGTCCACATAGTTAATCAGCTGCTGCTTTCCATCCCAGAGGGGACTGCATGCAGATAGTGGGAGAAGCAGTTCCTGGCTTGTCCTCTTGGAGGACTTAATTTTCCGGGTCTTACTTTCTTCCAGGCCTGCGGGACAACCCAGGTAGACTTCATGGCTGAGCAGTGTGCCGCTACCAACCCTCAGCCATTTTACATCACTGCAGGCGTTGCCTCTTTTTACAATTGGACTTCGGCAGCCAGTGATGCTGCAGGTAATGGGAGAAATGGCAGTTGAAAGAGTGAAGGGAGAAGGAGTGAGTACCACTCCTGTGGGAAGGAGGACGCCACTAAGGGATGCTGTTCCTACCCACTATTTTAGTGGTGCTTGTAATTTCCCAGTATAGCGCAAAGCCTATCCTGATGGGGGCTTTCCTCTCCCTCCCATCTTCCACTTGACTATTGGGCTTTCTTGGCTGAGTAACTCTGCCTTTCTCCTTGCATCTGCTTTTCCCAGAGGACATTCTGTGCAAGTACATGTGCAGGGCAGCTGGCAAGAACTTCATTGGGAGCCGTGGGGAGGGCTTCACTGATGGGACTAGGTGCAGGCCAAGCGGTTCCGACGCTCACGGCGCGTTCAGTCTCTGTGTGATGGGAAGCTGCAGGGTAAGGCCTTTCCCTTTGCAAGCTGATTCTGGATCGGGGGGAAAGCACCATATATCAAGCCTGCCTTCAAGGAGCCCCCTCCCTGTGAGTTGGAGCAGGCTGGACTCCTGGCTCCCCTAGAATTACTGGAGATTTTTTATTAGCAGGTTGGATTTTTGGCCAAATTAATCTTGCATCATACTGGGGCTTCATGGTGGGACATGGTGGATGTGTTGGGTCACATGGGCAATCCTTCCTTCAGGGCTAGACAATGCTATGTGACTCATGAAACCCGCAGTTCTCCTAGAGTAAGACTTGCTAGCCCAGGAGTCCCCGGCCCTAGCTTTGGATATCTTTTGTATATGGCAGTCTTTATAAGCATGTGTCACTCACTTCCTGTGTCATCTCTGCAGCAGAAAAGCAGAATGAAGAGGAGAACAGTGGCAAGTAGCACTTTGAGCCTCTGTGTGTTCTGCTCAGAGTGAGTCGGTCTCACTGGCTTTTTCCTTGGCTCAGGTGTTTGGGTGTAATGGTAAGATGGACTCCGGGAAGGTGATGGATGCTTGCAAGGTCTGCGGTGGAGACAACACCACATGCACCAGAGTGAGCGGTTCCTACGTGGAAGGAAAGGCCCGAGGTTTGCAAGCTTCATCCCCAGCCTCTACCCAGCACAGATGTCAGCTTTTCTACCCACCCTTGGTGGCTCATTTTTCTTCATGGGGAAGATGGTGATGGGGCTTGAGGGGGCTGTCAGAGGAGGAGATTAAGAGCTGCCAGGTTGCTGGAGAACTACCTGAAGGGTGTGTTCTCTGCTGAGCTCTGTAGTGTGATTACTCCTTTGCACATTGCCTGAGGACTCAACTCCAGCTTTGATTTCCTCTTTTGACACTGGGTGGGGAAGAGCTCAGCCAAATCCAATTCTCTGCATCAGTGGGAACTTCAGGCTTTCTCAAGCCTGAAGGTATAGAGAGGTACAGTGCTGCTTTGACAGCACTATCCTCACTCCTGTAGTCACCCTCATGCATCTTTCATAGGTTGACACAATACGGAAGTCCTCCACCGCATTTGAACTTTCTTAGCTATGTTCATCCCAGGGATGACTGTGAAGTCAGGGGACTTCCAGCAAGGGTGAATGTAGCCCAGTGTGTTTCAGCACCCCACCCGTGCTTTCTGTGAAGCAAACCGGATGACATGTACCTTTTGAGAAGCTTGATTATTGTTTGTAAAGCACACTGAGATCCTAAGGTGAAAGAGGCACTGCAAGTGCTGTTCATTTCGAACCCACCGTGCTCTCAAAGGCGGTGCAGAAGTGAAGACAACCAGATCTTCTTTGTTTTGACCATTCCAGAATATGTTACATTTCTGGCCCTGCCTGGCAACACCACTGAGGTCCATGTTGTCAATCGGAAACCCCTCTTCACGCATTTGGGTGAGCATGAGAGGAAGGGTGAGGGAATCAGTTTGCTGATTGTATTCCTATGCATACAGGCAGAAATTGTGAGAAGCCTTCCCGACAGGGCAGTTCGTTCACTTGTGGGGTACTCACCACAGAGAACTGGGAAAGCCTTACTGTTTGGGATGTCTGAACTAGATCAGACAAACATATCTCACGGGATCTTTATCTATTGATGATGATGTGAGCGTATCTCACACCCATGTTTTCTGACTGCTGTTGTTGCTCCTTTAGCTGTGAAGATCAAAGGTCAGTATGTGGTGGCTGGGAAGGGAACAATCTCATTGAACACTACCTACCCATCAGTACTGGAAGACAGCCAGATCAGATACACGCTGTTTCTCACTCAGGACCACCTGCCGATCCTAGAGGAAATCCATGTGGATGGACCAACTCAAGAGGACATAGAGATCCAGGTGACTTGTGGTTTTACAAGGGGAAGTCAAAAATGGCCATAGTGGGACTGGGTGGCTCCAAGCTAAGACCTCCATATTGAAGCACAGAATCATCATTCCAGTCCATTAGGGATGGCCAGCAGGCCTCATCCTTGGGCCAGTTCCTGATCACCTTTGGGAAGGCTGAGTTGCAAGCTCCTTCTGTGTTGTCTTCAGACTTAGGTAAAGGTTGGTTCAGAAAAAAAGAGGAAATCCTGGACTCCTGGCAGTTAATCTCCCTTGTGGGGTATGAGGTCATGCCGGATGCCCTCCTCAGAAACACACCTGATATGGGCTAATTACACAATCCACATCGCTCCTTAGCTGGGTTCATGTCCTGGTAACGGTTGTCTTAAGAGATTCCCAGATACTGAGTCACCAAAGAGATGTGCCCAGATGTGGCATCCAGATTCAGATTTTGGGGTTTTTATGACAGACTTAATCTGGAATTAAAGGATAACTAGGCCTGTGTTAGCTTGTCTGTTTTACACGAGCATTAACGTAGTGGTCTCTGTCCCAACACTTGATGTCATGACAGTACTTGGATTCTGTCTGTTTAACTTATGAACTCCCCAGCTCTTGCAGTCTACTGGAGTCTTGTAGTGGAGTCCCTGGATGAGGTGTTTGTCAAAGGCCTTTTTCTCTTTCTTTGGACAATACTTCAAATGCTGGATGTTAAGAAAAGACCAAGCCTGTTTTTAGTGAACTCTCTAGCATTGCTCATTGACAGAAATTCCACTGGTACAAAAATATATTCATTAGAGCTGGATTAGAAGTGAAAGCCCGGATGCTGGAATGCTTCAAATACAGATTCTGCATCCTTGTAGCATCCCTGCTATTGACCTTCTCAGATGCATTCCTCCGACTTGATCTCCCTGTGCATTACTCTGTTGATCCTATCTAAGCTCTAGTCCAGTGATTCTCAAATGAGGGTGCTGTGGGCACCCTGGGCTGCCTTGAGGTCCTTTCAAGGGTGCCACAGGTTGCCATGCAATGTTACCTCTGTTAGGTGTGCAAATATGATTCACAAAATAAACTCAGAGGTTTCAAATAGGAATTCATAGCATTAAAAACATCCAGTCCTGTTGGGATATTTCTGAGTTTTTTGTAACAGGATTGCTCTAGTATTTGCTCCAGTATATTGTTCTGTAGTAAAAAAAGGTTGAAAAAGGGGGGCCTCACATCTATCGAGGGGTGCATTGAGTCTAAAAGGGGTGCACTGCTCTAGACTTTTGTATCCCATCCCTCCTCAGGTTTATCGGAAATATGGGAAAGAATATGGAGATAAAACCAGTCCAGACATCACCTTCAGCTACTTTGTACCGAAGGAAAACCAGGCGTATGCATGGATTCCATGGCGTGGGACCTGCTCAGTGACCTGTGGGGAAGGTGAGGCAGATGGGAGGGCTAATGACTCATTAAGGGGAGCTGGTCTGAGATTTTGGGTTGACTGGCTGATGCCTTCTCAGATCCTCATACCTTCCAGACTTGTTACTCTCATTGAAAGAAACAGTATCAGAGCCAGAAATGTCATTGGAACTAGTTAAACCAATTTAATGCAACATAAGAAATTCTCCAAAGAGAAAATGATACTACTGAGAAAGGAGATTGGATTGGAGTTTGCTCTTCAAATTAATAAAATCATCTAATGCTAAAAATAATCAATCCTTAGAAACCCCAGGGAAATTGTAGACAAGGCTTCTCAAAACTGCTTCTTCTTCTTACTGTTGCCAGTTCCCCTTAGTCTGCCTTGTCAGTTCTTCCTTCCACAGCCTGTTGGGAAATTGGGAGCAAGACCTACACTGAGCCATGTGGCTTGGTCAGGTCAGGTTTCAATCAGGCAATTCTCAGATTGTGGTAGGAACTGTGCTGAAATCGGCAACTTTAAAAACATTTAGTGGTTAATGTAATGCAGACAGCCTTTAATCTGCACTATCTCCTGCCCCAAATACCCTCCAGCCAAACATATTGGACCATGTATGAGAGAGATGGCATGCTGTTATCCAGGTGAAAAGGTCCTGAGATTACTTTAGTTATTAAATCCAGTTTATGGAGAATTCAGCATGAAATTCTTATGGAAATAGCTGGCTGGAAGTGTCTTTCAGTAACTGATTGCTCAGGCTTCATTCACCATCAGAATTAAGAATAAGTTTGATCAGCCTAGCAGTGTTGTGTCTGTTCTCATTGTGAAAGAGACAGTCTGCAGTAATCTTTCTATTTTGGCACTGGGCTCCAAGTCAAACAGTCTCTTTTCTGTGATGTTCATCTTAGAAAGTGATCCTAAAACCAGTGAAGGTGAAACTCCTTTGCTTTTACTTTTTTTGGAGAAGGGGAAACTCAAATTCTTTCCATAACTGCAGGAGTCAGCATGGAGTCTCTTTCCCAGGCCCAGTCAGGAATCTTAGCAGTAGCAGTTCTGCTCTTCTGTTTCATTTCTAGGGGACCAATTGGTAGATCACGTTTGCTTTGATCAGACCAGGGATGAAATAACAGATGAGCAACAGTGTCTGGAGACCCCACGACCCCCTTCCAGGCATGAGCCATGTACCATGGCACCGTGTCCCCCAAGGCAAGTACTCGAGCACTAGTAATCCACCATTAAGTCAAATTCCCTTACCCCCAGAGATGGCATAACTAGTTCTTGTCCTTCCTCAGCTGGGCACCGGGCAGCTTTGGTCAATGCAGCAGCTCTTGTGGGGGTGGAGTGATGGAGAGGTTGGTTCGGTGCGTGGAGAAGATAGGGGGCTTGATCCTGACTCTTCCTGATTACAAGTGCATTGATTCTCCCAAACCTGCTTCCACGGAGTTGTGCAATACCCAGCTGTGCCCCCTAAGGTAATTCTGATACAGGTGTGTGTGTGTGTGTGTAAGTGAGTGGGGTGGGGTGAGGGGGAAGTACTGAGTCCTTTTCCTTTGATTTCTTATGACTGTCCCATGGTACTGTATTTCACATTCTTCTTTCTCAAGGCTGCTCACTTCTTCCCCAGCCCATGTAAGCATTTCTATTTCCCTTTCCTTCATGGTGACTACTGCTCGCAACTACTCCTTCCGCTGGGATGTGTGGGTACAGAGTGCTTGTGTTTCTGTGGGGAGACAGGCCTTGAAAGAAGTTTCTTGCTGTCTACTCCCATCACGCAGACCCAATGTTTTCTACATGAACAGGGCTTGGAGTAGGGGCCTGGGAGCCAGGACACCTGGGTCCTCTTATCAGCTCAGCCACTACTTGCTGTGTGACCTCTTGAACATGTCACATCACCCTTCTGTGCCTCATTTCTGCCCGCCCCCCGTGAAATGGGCATTAATATCTCTCTGTGCTGGGTGACCTGGGTTTCAGGTCAGGGATGCCCATGAAACCTTTTGTGATCTGAGGGTCCTGCCTGTGTTTCCTGTGTAGATGGAAAGGATCTGAGCCAGGCAAATGCTCTGCCATCTGCGGAGTTGGGGTGGCCCAGCAGAACCTGACATGTGTCCAGGTTCACGGTGACTTGGAAACAGTAGTAAATGACAGCCTCTGCCCAGTGGAAGAGAAACCACCCTCCGTTGTGTCATGTGTGGTTAACATCTGCCCTTTAGGCTGGACCACAGTGAGTACTCTGGCTCATGGGGGACCTCACAAGGGAGCCCACTGATGACCCCAGATGGGGAGGAACAGTTTCACTATTGGGGGCTGAAAAGGGGATTTGCCTAGGGATGTATGTCTGTTAGTTAGTAACACATCAGCCTTTCAGCTCCTGTTATATGTTATTAGCTCAGAGAGCTTTGCCTGCCTTAGCTAATGCTGTTGGAGGCATCAGGCTTTGGGGGTGTTTTAATTATGGCAGATGTTGGCTGTGCCCTTTGGAGGCCATTCCCCTGCTTTCCCTCTCTCACAGCCATGTTGCTTAAAAGAAAGTAGAGACAGAAGTGCTCTAGCCTTGTTCTCAGGGAGCCACCCACTTCTCAAATAACCCTTTGCGCAGAAAACCCCTTAACTGTTTGTCAGAGGCAGCTTGACATTTGCAAATATACTGCACACACAGCTGAAAAACGTAGGGGAACTGAATGGCACTGGGGACACAGAGGCTTTCACCCTTGGTTGCTGGTTTGAATCCAGCCCAGCTCAATAGTGACCAGTAGCCATTGCTAGCTGAAGGCTCGACAGTGACCTGTAGGGAATCAAATGTGTAGTGTTTCTAGCAGGAAACCGCCTCTTGCACTAATAGTTGCCTGTGTGGGTACCTTAGCAAAGGTATCAGAGACTCTCTGACTGAGCAGGATGCTGGCAGGGGCTCTTCCCCGCAGGACTGAACTGCTGTTGTGGGGTCCTGCGTGGGAGTTTTCCACTGACTGACTTGTGCTGCTCCCATTGTGTGGATAAAGAGATGGCCAAGCAGCTACGGGTGCCTGGAGTCTTCAGCTAGTGCTAGCTAGTCATGTATTTTGCTACAAACCTGAGAGGAAACTGCTCATATTTGCCCCTTTCTTCCCCCTCCGCTCCGGGACCACACTTTGCTGGGCACTTACCATAGATTATGGAAGTCCAGGGTCAGAATATTGGACTGTGCTTCCACTCCAGGAAGCCAAGGGAAGGGTCTGATGGGGGACACAGGGGGGCTTCCTGGTCCTTTGGGCACACGTGGGTTTGATCCAGGGTCTGCTGAAAGGAATGAAAAGCCTTGTAGCGCTCCCACTTAGTTTTGCATTAGGCTGTGAGGTGGCAGCAGCCACCAGTAACTTGCTGGGGTTTGCTGCCCTGTTTGAAGCAGGAAGACACCCACTCCCTGGCGGCTTTGGTGCCAGCTGAGACCATCGAGAAGGCAGATCGCTCTGTGTATGTCTGGAGTCCTCTAGTTGGAGATTGCTCCGTTACCTGTGGTGGAGGTGAGACACAGAGATGTGGTCACAGGCCTATAGAGGCTGGAAGGGCTAGAGGGGCATGGCTCAGCACTGGAAATGGGGTTACAGGCCTGCTGCTGCTTCACTCCTGGCCTGAATCCAGGTGGAGCTGCTGTCAGTGGATTTTCTTGAGGCTCAGAATTGGCCTTATTGGCCCCTGCCGCACATTACATATATTATGCAATTAACTGGTTAATTGCTCAATATTTTTAGCCTGGCCACGTGTGCAAAGTAACGATCGTGCCATAAAAATGGCTGTCCAGCTATAAAAAGAGCCAACCAGCTATGGAACTAGTGCTTGAAAATATGTACAACCTAAACCCCTGAAAATATGTAACCACTTTATAGCTGGTTTCCATCCAGCTTTAATTTAAATGTGTGGCAAGGCTCGTAGATGAACCCTGATGTACCTGAGCTCCAGGGCCACACTGCTTCTGGCACAATGGCCTTGCGTTAATTTGCACCATCCATGCCAAGTTGGGAGCCACTTTCCCTGTCCTTTCCAGGTGCAACCCAGCTCCACTATGTGTGTGTGGCTTTTGATACCAAAGAAGAAGCCCCAGAAGAAAATTGTAGCTCAGTGCCAAAGCCTGAGAGTAGGATGGAAATCTGCAATCCCAGCCCATGCCCGCCAAGGTACAGTACCAAGACGCATTGGAAGAGCCAGTCCAAGCTCTCTCCTGCTGTGAACCCCCAGCAGTGCAGTGACGTGAAGGTTTCAGCACCGTTCCCACAGGATGGTGCTCTGTTGTCCCCATGTTGACGTTCCCTCTGTTGTGGTCCCCTCTAGCTGGGAGGTGAAGGAGCTGGCTCCCTGCCCTGTGACCTGTGGAGGAGGGAGGGTTCCACTGTCCATTCGCTGCATCAGACAAGAAGGCAACACAACCCATGCTCTTCTCCTCTCTGAGTGCATCCAGATACCTTGGCCCACCAGCAGCAACGAGTGTGGCACTGTCCCGTGTCCAGCGAGGTAACTGCTGTCTGCCCCTCAGAGCCTGTATGATCCTTGGGAAGAGCTGAATCAAAGCTCTTGGATAACACATGCTTAAGGGCCTTGGAAAATCTTAGCTGAACAACCCTTGATCATGTACTACCAGAGAGAGGGGCACAGCCTCCTGGCGGTAAACCCATGACTCCAGATGGGGACAAAACCTTTCCAGGGGGGTTGCCTAGTTCACCATTCTGAGAGCCTGTGTGCTAAAGGACCATCAGCCCATGTCAGCACAATGAAATTACCCTGCTTGGTGGTGGTGCCCACAAGCACGCCATGCTGCTCCGTGTAGATTGCTTTCTAGGCTGGAAGCAGTGTTGCCACATGCATGTGATGCCAAGGGTGCACTAACTGGCACCACTAATTCATTGTGGTTGGACACATCTCACTCCTGGTTCTTTGGTGGCTGGGGGAGGCTTGCAGGCGTTGATGGCTGCCTTGTCTCCAGGTGGCAGTACAAAACAGACTCGTGCAGTGCCAGCTGTGGTGGGGGCGTGACACGTCGGATCCTGTACTGCGCCAGGGAGGCTGGGGAGAAGGTGGAAGAGATTGTAGCAGATGCACAGTGTCATGGCCTCCCTCGCCCAGAGGAGCTGGAGCTGTGTAACCTGGAGCCGTGCCCTCCGAGGTCAATAGGATCATACTGGGGCCGAATGCTTGGCTTTGAAAGTGCCAGGGAAGCAGCCAGGCTTTGAAAGTGCCAGGAAGTGACTTGGGGGTGGGGCCCTGTGTTTTATCACTTTTGAGGTCAGCATGTTTTTTGCTTGGGGTGCTGCTGCTGTTAGAAGCATCTGGGGTGCTTGCTGCTATTACCAGGCAGTATTGGCACAGGTCAGGGTTAAGATGGGTGGCAGTACTGCAAAGGACGCTTGTGCTCCAGCTGTCTGCTGGGAGTGGGTGTGGCTTCTAGCATCTGCCTTTTGCTTTGGTGCTGATGGAGGAGGAAAATCATGCCTTGTTGAATTTCCCTCTCTTGTCCTCGAGTCAGGTGGAAAATAGTTAGGACCAGCCCATGTTCCTCCTCCTGCGGTATGGGCGTAGCCGTGCAGGTGGTCATCTGTGTCCAGATTCACCAGGGCCTGGAGAGTCAGCTGGAAGAGAGCTTATGTCCTGAGGCAGAGAAACCCATCTCCAGGATCCCGTGTGTCATCAGGATGTGTTCGTATGAATGGGGCTTCACTGACTGGACGGAGGTATCTGCTGCCCTTCGAATGCAGTGTGAGATGTCCTGTAATACCAGTGCAGGGGCTTTCCATCTGGTCTCAGGGGAGTCACGCAGGGAACTAGCTCTTCTCTCTTGGGAACTCCAGGGTATTAACTCCCCTCAAAAATGCCCAACTATTTTTGAGGGACTGTCCATTCACCCTCTCTGTGCTTACTAGCCTAGTGTCTGTCCTGCCCCCTGTTTCTTAACTCTAGTCTTTGGCTGCTGTTAAAACATTGTCCATGGTTGTTTTTTGTCCTTGAAGAGCTCCATACAAACCCGTGCTGAGCCTTGTTCAGCCCTTCTCCCAGCAGATCAGATACCCATCAAACAGCAAGCTGTAAGTCCTGATAGGGCCATTGAACAGATCAGATACCCATCAAACAGCAAGCTGTAAGTCCTGATAGGGCCATTGGAGACTTCCAGCTTGGGATATCGAAGCCCAGTGAGGTTAAGTGACTTGGCTAGTGGTGAGAACAGAATCAAGGTTTCCTGAAGCACTGACCGAGAATCTGCATAGAGGCCGAAACAAATGTGTAGTTTCCTCCCCTGTGGGTTTCCTCCCCTGCAGTGTTCAGCATCATGTGGAAATGGCATTCAGATGCGGCAGGATTTCTGCCTCAACCCAAAGACCCACGAACATGTGAACCCCGTCTTCTGCCTGCGCTCCCCCAAGCCCATCACTGTGCGTGGCTGCTCAGCTGGCCCCTGTCCTAAGCCATCTGCTGCGGCCAAGTCCTCAGGGGAACCCCAGATGTCATCTTCAGCCACAAACCTGCTGATGATGGCAGTGACTGTCTCTCCTGAAAAGCCAAAATATAAGGACCTGGATCTTCCTCCAATGGGCATGCCGGCCCCTCCGCTGATAGGGTCTGAGGAAGATGCAGCAGGCATGGAGGACACTGCAGGAGAGTCCAGTTACGTGCTCACTGCATAAGGCTTGGTTCTCGTGCATACTCAGACAGGGAGGGTAGGAATACTCCAGCACTTAGCTCATACTCAGGCAAGAAGTGTAGGAGTACTCTGGGACTTCAAGAGAAGGTTAGTTTCAATTAATCCTCCAGAATTAGGGCTCATTATCATTTAACATCCAATGATATTGGTTATAGACTTTGAATGAAGCCCTGCGGATACAGGAAAGCTCCTTGCCAGTGTGCTAGGATGGAAGCCCCAGGATGTAACAGGACATGGGGATGGACATGATGTTGGGAATGGGGAAGCTCTGCTTTGAGTGCAGTTGTTCATTGGCTTTGCTGCTAGGAAGGTCCCCCTTAGAACCGATCAGCAGGGAAGTGTACGCAGCAATTTGGGATTTAGGTTTGCTCCATACTCGAGAGCTGGCACAGATTTATGGCCAGGCTCCTGGGGATCATACCCAGATGCAGCCCTGGTGGCTTGCCTGGAAGAAGTGAGGTGTGAGCTGCCATGCCCTTTGCTGGGCTGTTTGGGGTCTCCAGGGTTCTCTGGCTGGCAGGCTCATCAGAGCTGGCACATTCTCACTGTGTACCTTGCATGGAGGTCATGCGTGCCATGGTATGGGAGTCCTTCAAAGAGCTGGTGACAGACTACCTTGCAGATGCCAGGGGACCTAGGGTCTGAGCTCCATGTTTTAGCATTGGTATGTTACTTTGGGGGCTCTTACTCACCGGGGCCTCTGGCTTTGTTTGCGTTGTGCAGGTATCTGCGGGAGGCTCTTCCTCAACACCATGGGAGTCATCAACATGACCGGCCTGCAGGTCAATGACTGCACAGTCACCATCGGCCGTCCCCTGGGGGAAGTGGTAACAGTCAAAGTGCTAGAGAGCTCCTTAAACTGCAGTGCAGGTACGGTGCAGAGCTAGTTCATGGAGGGAGACTAGCCAGGCTCTTTCCCAAGTCTGTACCTGCTGCTGCTTCATGACTTCTTCACATGCTTTTTCTGACAGTCCAGCATGTCCCATTGCTGGTTGACCAGGGCTAGGCTGCTCTCAGCAGAGGGTCCCCAGCTGGGGAACTTGCTACTTCTGACTCATGAGAGCCTGGGTATAGGAGCCAGAAGCACTGTGCAAGCCAGTGTTTTTTGTTTCTACGTTTTTCTGATTTCTTTCTTCCTTTATTCTGTCATGTCTTGTGTGGGACTTTCTCACTTTGCCCTGAAGATTTCATAATCCAGGTAGAGTCTGTCTCATAGGTAAACAGTGCACACACTTCTGCTACTGTGCAAACTTTTGTAGATATATTAACAGGGCTACTGGTATTAGGTTAGAATAAACTATAGTGTCGTGATGAATTTTGGATCCTGGTGGTTCCAGTCCTCAAGTGAGGTATAGAACCAGTGTCCTGATCCAGTCATGGCTCTTGAAGTTCCCATGGCACCCTTTTTAGCCCAAGACATTAGCTACATTCTCCTTGCCAGATTCCAGTGTGAACAGTGAGAGTTCCCTCATTAAACTCCCCCTTGAATTTCATTTGGATATGGGGGTTTTCTTCGCTGTGTGCCTTAAACTGCTCTCTAGCGCGGCTGTGTACTGTTAAACAGGTACCGCGTTCTACCCAGGGGTGGTTGCGTGTCAGTAGTTGGTGAAGTGATAACATTGATTCCTCCAGCAGTTTGTTAGATCAGGAAGCTGCTGTGAGGATACAGCATTCCCTGTCCCACTTTCCATTCATTACAGGAGAGATCGTGCTCTTTTCTGGGCGGCTGATGTGGCGGACTGGCTGTAGGAAGCTGACCATGGCGTCTCTCAGCACCAGGACCAACACACTGATAGTGAGACAGCGTCTTGTGTTCCTGGGGAACGGCATAGTTTTTCAGTACAACAGCAAAGCTGCAACAAAAAAGCATTACCAAGGTATGTGGCTGGATGCTGCTCTACTGCTTTAGATTAAGGGTGATGAAGGCAAGGCCCATAGGCTTCCAAAGAGCAGTCCATGGAGAGGACGCACCTCTTCATGAAGCAGTAAGACCCATGGAGATACATAAGCTGCCTTGCTTGTGCCTTGAGATGCATATTTGAAATGCCCTTTCTGGGCACATTTACTTTTCTTGCCTCGCTGCTTGCTGCCTCGCTGCTTGCTGCTCTGACCACCAGATCTCCAACTGCTTTCCTGCCCTCTCTCCTCCTCCCTCCCCACAGACTGCGATGTGCAGCTGTTCGGCTCTCGAGGAGAAATCGTGAATCCTGTAGAGTCTCCTGACCCCAGAAGACAAGTGGCCTGTCGCACCTTCATCACCGTGGCTCCACGGCATCGCATTGCCATTCGTGCCCTCTACATGGACCTGGGGCCTGAGAGCAACCACACATACTCCAGTTATATCTTGGTGAGTCACCAGGCTGAGGTGAAGCACACCTAAGGTCTCAGTGCCCCTCTTAGGTCCTCACAAGTTTGTGTTGAAATTCAGGGTTCAAAGCTCACTGCAAACCTGATGGGGGCAGATTCTGATCTCAGTGGCATCAGTGTAGACTTGAATTAATCCTATTGAGGTCTGTAGGTTCCAGCATCCAGCTTTGGCTGAGGGCGACGTCCTGTCCTACAGGGCACCAGGTCCCCTGGCTAGTCTTCCCTTAGGGCTCCCATCCCAGCACAGATATTTCTCTGGCTGGAAAGATACAGGTAAGCGTGTGGTAGCGACTCATTCCCCTCTCTCTTCAGATACGTGATGTAAACACCATGAAGACAGTTGTGTTCCATGGGAAACAGCTATTCTTTTGGGAGTCAACCGGGAGCCAGGCTGAAATTGAATTTCACGATGACTTCACAGAAGGCCACGGCAGTTTCCGAGCAGAGTACCAGGTCACCGAGCCCAGATAAGTGGGAAACAGGGATGTTTCTGCCAGAGAGGCAGGGGAGCAGTGAAGAGCCCTGCCACTGATTCACCATGCGACTCCAGTCAAGTCATTGAACTTCCCCACCTCTTTTTCACCATCCGTTTAATAGGTATAATAGTCTCTGCCTGCTTCCTAGGAGCACTCGGTTAATAAGCACCTTTGCAGTCCTGGAACACAAGGTGGTCTAGAGATGCCAGATATTACAAAATAGCTCTCATCGGTGGATTCCTTTTCAGCCTCTGCCAACTAGTACTAAGCCAAGGGTCCCCTGAAGCCAAGGGCTGGGGACACTGCTGCATACATCTCCTTTCTGTGATGTGATGCAATGCTGCCTTTTGAAAGAGGCCCCTCCTGTTCAGTGTCCCCTTATGGGAGCGTAGATCACAGCAGCTAGGGAAGGGGAACAAACTTTCCCGTCAGACACAAGCATTTTTTCTTTTGGCCACGGCTGTGAATGAGCAGTGTGGAAAAAGCATACAGTTTAGGGCTCTGGGTCTCACTCCAGCAGTGTTAAGGGACCTGATCAGTTTTACACACTTCACCGTCTAAAGGGGTCTTAAATATAAACAGAAATAAGGCCTTGTATGTCTGGAACACTTGTATACCGGTATTTAGGAAAATAAAACCTTGGTGACAAAATCTGCCTGCTCAGGTGCATCCAACCTCTGCTTTTTGGACCCATCTTTGCTCTACCACCCAGAAGTTTCAGAGGGCTGCTTTGTATTGATGACAGACTTTACAAAGTTGCTTATGTGTTACACATTTCTGTGCACTGAACTCTCCTGGCTTTTCAGCAGCCTGTCATTGGTGGTGTTGCTTTTGGGATTTCTCTGGGGGGAATGCAAGTTGGAAGGAAAAGAGAGAGGGCTGGTGTGTCAGCTGCACAGGGTTTAGGAGCATCCTCCTTTCTCAGGTTTTCTCTTTTTCCTTCCATGTGGCACATTTGTTTTTCATTATCTATTTTACTTCTGGTACAAGCCCTCTCTTGGTAAAGACTAAAGATAATGAAAGTTGCCCCCATGGAGAGTAACAGATGGACACTGTAAGCTGCAATTAGCAGGGAAATTAAGCGTGACATCAGAAAGGCTGGTTACTCAGTGGAACATCAGCAATGAATATCTCCAAAACTACAGCACATATAATAATACGTGCACTGGTACACTGGAAAGCCCTTGGAAGCTGTGTATGATCAGTGGTAACAGCAGTGAAACGTGGTTTAGAGCAATGATAAATTCACCCTTGTCTTTGGTCGGGTAAGATTCCAGTTTGCTTTCAGAAGAATCCTCTTCAGCAGAAAGACCTGCTCACCTCAGGCTTGTTTTGGGCCAAAAAATCTTTTGACCTCACTGAAATCTTTTGACCTCTCTTTCCTGTGCAAAGCAGCCTTCTTCAGTGCTGATCTGAAGCTCTGCCGGGAATGGCTGCACCTTGCATTCACACCTGGTGAAATATGGATGTTCCCCTTAGGGAGTTTTAGCCCTCTCCTTGTCTGCTTTCAAATGGATTCTGAGATGCCCTCTCAAAGCCCCAGATTCACAGCTTCCCATCTCTTCATGGTGCCTGTTTCTAGTGGTTAAGCCTGGATTTTTTCCAATCACTAGCTTCCAGCTTTACACTCAGTGACTGGGAGAGGAGGCAGAAAGGAGGTGGTTTGAACACCTACACCCCTATTGTAGTTGGAGTTAAAGGTGTCCAGCATGTGGATTCATCATCTGCTTCCCTGCATTTCATAGCATGCCCTGTTTACCCAAGAGCTTCAATAGCAGTGAGAGAGTATTCTCATCCTAGTCTGTTTTGTAACCATATCAGGCATGGAAGCTACAATAGTGGCACTATCCAGTTCCTCCTCACCTGCCTTGGTTCCAAGTACTAGACACACTACAGTCCTGTGAGTTCAAAAGAGACTGTGTATGGTTCTTGGGACTACAACTACAGAACTGTATCTCTCCCTGTAAGACCTGTCTGAGATTTTGCAAACTATATACCTATTTTAGGACTAGGGAATGGGAAATATACTGGAATTAACTTAAGGGATGTGTCCCGAAAGAAAATCAGTATGTTACAGCAGAGACCAAGTAATCTAGGAGGATCAAGGCCATTTTCACTATATCCGATCCTATTACATTCCCACCTGAGGGAGTCTCTGACAAGTAAATTGCCACAACATCAGGGGATAAACCAGCACTGTTGAAGTCAGAGGACGCTTTGCTATAGACTGAGATGGAACCAGGATCTCACTCCTCATCTGAATGCACTTGGCCTTCTCTCTTTAATCTAAATCTTTCCCAGAGTGCCTCATTGCTTTAATTTCTGCATGATTGTAAGAATCTATCTGTTGCCATCACACATTGACCGGTGACTGGAGCATTGTCATCGAACAGCAGAACGTCCCTTGAGACCTGAGATTTTGGTGCTCAGCTGTTGCAATTTGTTCTCTTGCTCAGAGCTAAACCTTTCCTTTTTTTATCTCTCTCCTCCATCATCATTAAGGAAGATCACCTCTGGAGCAGTTGGAGACTGGAGTACAAAATGGCCTTTGGGCAGAAGCAGCATTGGAGATGTTATTTTTTGCCTTTGACATATGACATGCGCTTAACGCTGAGAGTCTAATGTAATGAGCTGATACCAGGAGCTGGGGCTTAAGAAACCATCAGATAGCATGAGACTTGTGATGAAGGAGTTGGCAACACCACAGCTCAAAGGCACTTTCCCCCAGTGGCTAACGTGAAAGGGCCCTCACTGGTTTCCCTGCATTTCTTAAAACACCCTTGTTTACCTAAGAAATGCAGCAGCCACGGGAGCAGGAGGAGATTGTGAAAGCCCCATGGGAACACACAGATCCAAGTTCACAAGAGAGAGCAGCTTTACAAAACTGTCCCATCGGGTTAAATCCTGAAGGAGGGACCCTGTTTCCAAATGACTGAACTTAGATCTGGGAGTCAATGAACTTTTTATTGCCCTTGGAAAGAGCTGGCGTGAAGGGGGTGGCACTGTACCAAAGAGCAACCCACACCTGCTGACCACACCTTGGGCCTCCTCCATCTCTGTGCAGGCACTCGCTTGGTCTGACAGGCCTGTTGCCCAGCCCTCTGCCTCTCCTGCACGGTTGTCCAGACAGGACAACTTAGTGATGAACGCAGGGGACCGCGCAGTCAGACACCTGGGTTCTGCTGGTTTTGCCGCAGACCTGCTGAGTGGACCTGGGCAAGTCACTCAGCCTCCGTCGTGAAGCAGAAGTGCAGCAATGACCACGGCAGTCTCTGCACAGCTGGGAAGCCTTCCCAGAGCCTTGTGCATGGGTTTTCAGCCAGGCTCATATTTATGGCAGTGCTGCAGGTTGGCACTGGGGAGCTCCTGTGTGGCCATGCAGGGGCTCACAGCTGCTCCCTCTGCAGCTCACCTGTGAGCAGGCATCCACCCAGGTGCACTTGGATCAGGCCTCCCCACATGCCTGCCTGCAAATGCGCCTGCCTTCCCGTGTACGCACGCAGACCTGCAACGAGCCCCTCCTCTGGGAGCTGCAGCTCATGAATATGTAGAGCCAAGGCCCGGCCTGCCTGGCTGCTTAACGAGGGGGCTGACATCAGAGCCCTCCCCCAAGGAGGGGGGGGGCCCACAATGCAGCGCGCAGGGCGACGTGGATCAGACTCTCCATTGTCAGCAGGACCAGAACAGCTGTTGAGGGGCAGGCGGGGGCCAGGCCGGCTCCATGGGGTGGTGGTGAGGGGCCCAGCAGCTGCGGCCCCCCTGTGAGGGGCTGTCACCAAGAGGGCAGGAGGGAGGGAGCATCCTCCACTGCTCTGCCTCAGGTGGGAAGGGGGGCGGCTCCTGGCCCTTGAGGAAGCCGGCTACCATGAGCTCCCAGGAGGACCAGTTCCAGCCGGCCGCCCCAGCCCCGGCCCCAGCTGACTCCAGCAACGATGATGGCATGACCTGGTGGTATAGGTGGCTGTGCCGCATCGCCGGGGTCGTCGGGGGCATCTGTGAGTATCCCATAGCCCTCGCTTCCCAGGGCGCTGCTGGAGCAGGCGGTCCCTAATCCGTCCTGCTTCCTTTGCTTGCCTGAGCTGGCGTGCATTAGGGCAGCCTGTTTTGCATGCTCAGGTGTGTGCACAAGGGTGGGAGCCATGTACACACGAGTGCCCGGGGCTGGGGGTGAAACAATAGTTTGCAGCAGCAGTTTTGTCTCAGACAATCGAGGATCTAGAAGCAGGCAGTGACGGGGGCGTGGGCTGCGCTTTGGGATCGTCCAGCCTGCCCAGCACTTTCCCTGCAGGCAAGAACAGCATTGTGTTACACACACATCTCTGCGGTTGTGTCCACCCCGACAAGGTCCCAGGCCCCGATCCTGCATGGGGGGGTGGGCAGTGATATGAAAGGGGGTGCCCAGGGTGCTGCAGGCAGGTGGCTGGATTAGGCCCTGTCAGTGTTTCCAGTCTGGTGCCTGGGCTCTTTTTACCCCTGCCAGGTTGCTGATTTCCAGGTATTTTCTGTGTTGCTGCTGCTGCTCGTAGCGCGGGAAGTGTATTTCCGTGCGGTCGAGCAGGGAGGATTTTCCCTTGGAAGGGCTGGTTTGTTCTCTTCCTACTGAAGCGGACAAAACGAATAGATCTCCGAGCCGTAAGGGGCCATCGTGTTTCCAGTCCGATCTCCTGCTGGAAACTGTCTGCGATTCTTGCGCAGAGCCCAATCATTTCTGGGAGAGTGAGTGTGTTTCTCATCAAAGCGGCGTGCACTTTGCTGTAACATTTCATCTCACTCCTTTCTCTGCCCTTACCCCCTTGCTTGGCTCCTGGTCTGGAGCTGCTTGGGCAAAGCTGCTGCCTGTTTGTAGCTGCCCTTGTGTGTGATGCTACTGGGAGGCAGGTTTTTTGCAGTCTCTTTTGTTTGCATTGATCCAATGCCTAACGTAGACCCGAGAAAGTTCCTGGTGGAGGCTGGGGCTTCTGATCGGGCTGCACAGGGCACCACACCGGTTGGTGCTGAATTACTAGTGCTGTGAAAGGTTTTACTGGAATTGTTCCTATCAGGGGACATTGGCCCAGTGCACAGGGCTTAGTGGAAAGCCCTTGCTGCTTCCCCCGGTGCTTGCGCGTCCCCAGGAAGCTGGCTGGAGAATCTCTCTTGGGTTGGGGTGGTAGGAAGCTGGACTCTTCCCCCAGCTCATGGTCAAAAGCCCCAGAAAGGCCATGAAGGGTGCAGAGCCGACAGGCTGTGGTTCCCATACGCCGACACTGTTGCACTCCCCAAGCCGTTCAGACTAGTGACCCAACTCCAGGTCAGGAGATCGGTTTAAAAATCACGAGTTGGGTTTGTTCCCTTTACCTCTGACAGGGACAGAAATTACACATACACCAGTATTAGTGATTGGAAACCGGTTCAAATCTGTAACACAATAGAAACTCAGTGCACTTAAACTGCTTTCAAAATGGCTGAAACCGGTTTAAGGTAAACTTAGATGGATGTAGTATCTGACTTAACTGATTTAGGTTAAACTGGTTTATTGAACTTCTGTCCTGGATCCCCTCCACATTCAAGTTGACTCTCAGTTCCCCAGCATCCCAGGATGCTTTGCACCTCCCCTGAAAACCCAGTCCTTGCAGGGTGGGTGGCTCACTTTGGCCCAAGGTGTTTGCTCCAGGTTAGCAGGGTGGCGTGCCCTAGCGCCCCCCGGCTTCTGGCCAGGGCCACTGCAGGCATGTAGCTGCATTTCCAGAAGCAAAAGTGAATGTCTGTTCACTTGCTTATCGGTTCAATCTACGCAGCTTAGACTAACCTGCAAAGATTGAATCGATTCAGCCTTGTGCTCTTTGACTGTCTGTACTTAGCCCTGGTGCCCGAGCCCTTGGGGCCCACTTGGCTTATACAAGGTTTTCTGTGTAACCAGGCAGGTGGGGATATTGTTCTGAACCTCTGGGAATTGCTTCTTCTCATGCTTTTGCTCAGCAAGCAACAAATCCACCAAGCAACTCAAAGGCAATTTGATATCAGGATTCAAGAACTGGCCTATAACAGGAAGAGTGGTTCCCTGAGCCCTCTGTGTTACCGCTGACCTCGTTTCAGGGTCTTCCTCCCTGAGTGTCACACCGACAATTGCTGGAGAAGACTGGGCTATATCTCCAGTTTTTATGGGTTGCCAAGTGTTGAGTCCACTCCCTAGGATGCTCACTGGTTGTATCTGGGTTGCTAAAAGGATCATTGTATCCTGATGAGGCCACAGTCATTCTTGGCATAACCTGCTGTAACTTCAGTGGAGTCATGATTGCTGATGCCAGGGCAGAGGTTGGCTCATACGCTGTAGCCAAAAATACACTATAGACAGAATCGCCTGGTGCTTGGAGAGGGACTTGGGTGACCCCGTTTTTATTCCCAGCTCTGCCACTGACTGACTGTGGGACTTGGGCAGGTCACTTTGTAACACAGAGGTGATTTCATTGAGATACTTTTGTACCGTACTTTGAAACCTTGGGCAGAGAGTACCATAGAATATGCGTGAGAGCAGGCCTGCCACGTGGGCTGTGAGGTGCAGTGAGCCTTTCTGCCAGGAGTCCCATTTCAGCTGCACATTTATTGCTGAGTTTTCTTAGTGACTCAGCCCGGGACAGAGATTAAATAAATAGCCAACCAGGAGAATGGTCCGACTCCCCTATTACGGACATGCCCTTACTTTAAAAGCCTCTTTGTGGCCTGGCACCATGAAAGGCATCTGAGCTGATGGCTGCGGTTCCATTTGGACTTCTCCGGCAGGATTCAGTAAACCTCTGGTAAGGCAATGACACATCGGGGTGCTTTGGAGGGCTCCCGTGCAGCAGAAATGGAGACAGCGAAGGTCACTGAACCACTGTCTCAGTGGCTGTTGGCAAACGCCGTGGTGCGCGGTGTTTCGATGATTGCATATCACTGACTCAGTTCCCAGCAAATGCAAAACACCCATCGTGCTGATTTCAGGAACAAGAGAACTGTTTGGTCAGTGCTACTGCTTGATTGACCCTTGGCCTCGATGGAAGGGATACAGAAATATTTTGCACGCAGACTTTGTCTTAGGAGAGTTGTGGAGTTTTTTTTAGGTTCCCGGAAAAAAAGAGCCCTTAATTTTTACTGTCTTTGGAAAGATGCAGGGAAGGAAGCGATACTCGCGGCAGTCAGCCCAGATTTATGTTGAGAAAAAGACGTTCTGCTTCTCCCTGTGGTTCAGACTGGAGCCGGGATCCTTCTAAACGTCCTTGCCTAAAAAGTTTCTAGGTGTTACAGTCAGCTGTTAAGCCACTGCCATGTTTCTCCCCAAGAAGTAGCTGCATTTCAGTGAGGGGTGACATGCTCCCTGTTGCTAGCTAGTCTGGAAGTGCTTGGAGATGGCTTACGTAGGTCCTAGTGAAGGTCATGGGCTTGTCTTTAGGGGCAAAACTTTGATTCAGATGTTTGCCCCTCTCCTCTGCTCATGCATTTATCCGGTAAGATCAGGAAGGAAGGTTACCAGCTGTCTGCCGTGTCCTTCCCTGCAGAGCGGCAGCTGGCCCCATGAACCTGGCCTGTGCTGCTCCTTGCAGTGGGAGCGAAGTCCTGGGCCTGCTGGCTGACTGTGGGCAAGGTACTTGGAGCTCTGTGCCCCAGTTCCCCCCCAACTCTCTTTTTGAAATGAAGCAAATCACCCTGCCCTCTTTTTAGGAAGACTAAAGGGAGACTGAAGGGTGAGGAGCACTATGAAAGGGTTGTCCCTATGTCTCCTTTGCCTTCCCTGCTATCCTGGCTTCACATCTTATGATTGTCATTTTTGGATTGAATACCCCTAAACCCCGCTCTTGTCCCCAAACTGGAGGAGCGGGCCTCCCTGCCGCTGACTTGCTGTGTGCATTCAGGCAAGGTACTTCATCGCTGTCTGTACAAAGGATGCTTTGCCCCCCCAACTACAGAAAGGATGTGGACAAATTGGTGAGAGTCCAGTGGAGAGCAACAAAAATGGTTCGGGGGTTGAGGGCCATGACTTGTGAGGACGGGCTGGGGAAACTGGGCTGATTTAGTCTGGAGAAGAGAAGACGGAGGGAGGATTTAATAGCAGCCTTCAACTCCCTGAAGGGTCTTTCCAAAGAGGATGGAGCTGGGCTGTTCTCAGTGGTGGCAGATGACAGAACAAGGAGCAATGGGCTCAAGTTGCAGCAAGGTTAGATATTTGGAAAATATTCTCACTAGCAGGGTAGTAAAACACTGGAACAGGTTACCCCAGAGGTGGTGGAGTCTCCATCCTTGGAGGTGTTTAAGACCCAGCTAGGCAAAGCCCTGGCTGGGACGATCTAGTTGGGGCTGGTCCTGCTTTGCGCAAGGGGCTGGACTAGATGTGACCTCCTGAGGTCCCTTCAACCCTTATTGTCTATGCTCCTATGAATGTCTGAGGTTTCACTAGTGATGGCCCTCAAATTTGTCTCCCTTCTCCATCCCAGGAGTCACTTGGGGAATGACAAACATGGACTCTACTCTATTGAAATACCTCCTTCTGAGATGGTTTTGTGTTCTGACATACATGACCCAGTCACCTGCATTATATAGGCACTGGAGGCATACCAGCACTCCCCCTGCCCATGCCACCTTTGCAGTTCGTGCTGTTTAGTTGCAGGTTTTGTCAGGTTATTATGTATTATCGAGCTGCTCCTGCTGCAGTATCCCACTGTCCCTCCCCCACCCGGGGCTCAGATTCCTCCTGTGAATAACTGGAGGCTCTTGCGGTCAACGGAGGAGGATGGTAGTATCGGATGCAGGGAACTTTTGCAAGTTTAATGAGCTGCAAGGTAAGTGCGTGCTCTAGTGCTGGCTTCAGAGCTGCTGGCATTACACATTCAAGGCCTCCAGGGTTATTTTGGGTCTCACTTTGTCAAATATATGCTTCCATGTCTATGAGACGGGTGGACCTGAGGGCTGAAGATGACCCAGTGTTGGCCTGGAGGATCCCTGCGACATGAGAGGGGTTGTGCCGTTGCGCAGAGCCAAGCGCACAGTTTGGTCCATAGTTTGCTGGCACATCCTTGTGGCTGCCTGTGCTTTGCCACAGACTGGGGCTATTTTTCACTCCACTGTTTTCTTGTAATAAAAGATCTTGTGCTGCTCGCAGGTAACTCTTTATCCAGGGGCAAAGTACAGGGGATTTAGAGATTCCTCCGCAAATAAAACCAGAGTTTACTTTCAAGTGATTTCATTTCAAAGCAAACAATCTGGTCTTCTGTGTAAAGGAGAAGATCGGTGGGGTCCTGGGCTTGAAGGCCCCAAGTCTTGAGTAAAGGGAACTGCTATGGTCTGAGAAGATGTCCTGCTTCCTATTCTGGCCACAAAACCCTTCTGCCCCTCACCCTTTAGTGTGGATGTGTATGTGCTGCTCTTCAATGTGTTGCAATAGTGTCCAGAGGAGCTAGGGGAGATGCCAGGAGCGGTGAGGGCTGGGAGGGAAACACAGCGAGTTGGCCATATGAATCCACAAGCTGTCCCAAACCCAGATGCAGCCACTCGCCCAAGGTGACCCGGCAGGTCTGTGTCAGGGCCCATTCTCCTGTCTGCCTGTCTTGTGGTGGATGTGCTAAACCACACTGTCGCCTCTGTGTCCTCAGTGCTTCAGTTTTCGTGTTAATTGGAATTAATTTCTTCGCTTTCAAGCCTGCGCGCTTGCCGGCCTCTGGAACTGCGTGACCATCAACCCCCTGAACATCGCCGCCGGGGTGTGGATGATGTAAGTAGACTCCTCCTTCCTTCCCCGCTGCAGGACTGTTGGTTTTTAGCACCATTTAGCACCTGCCCACAATGGCTTTATGCTTCAAGGGCAGATAGCTCGGTGCTGGCATTTCCAACCCGATTTGGCCAACCTCTGCCCCGTGTGCAACTTACCCTGACGTTTATGCCCAAGCTGGCTGTTGGCTCTGAGCTTGGTTCTCAGCCCTGCCAGCCTTGTACCCCATGTACCTGGTTGGGGAGATGGCAACAAAGGTGGGTCTAACTTACCCCACCTGGAGTCTCCTGGCTGGGATGGCTGGAGTGCAGGGTGCTTGCTCTCTGCACTTGGGGATTCGTTGCATAAAAGGGGTGATCTAAGTAGCTAGCAAAGCTAGTCCTTGGCTACGAGTGCTGAGATATAATCTAGCTCCCTAATAAAAATGTTGTTTCACTGTGCGGGGCCTGAGCTGCCACTGTTGTTGGCTGTGTGTGCCTGGGGATTGTGACCACATTCCTCCTGCGGGGAGCTGACTCCTCTCTGGCACCTGGTGATAGGGTTAACTCTCTTCTGGTTTGCTTTGAAGGTTAAACGCATTTGTCCTGTTCCTGTGTGAAGTTCCTTTCTGCTGCCAGTTTGTGGAGTTTGCAAACGCAGTGTCTGCACGGGCAGATCGGCTGCGGCCCTGGCAGAAAGCTGCCTTCTACTGCGGGTGAGGATGGGCGCGTGCATCCTACGGGCTGGGCAGCAGTGCCTGGTTTCGTGGAGATGGGGGCCTGATGCTGCTCTTGCTCAGACTTAACTCACTGTGTTAATGTTATTGGGCTCAAGGACCCTACTCGGGCAGGGCCAACATGTACCAACATGATACCTGCCCCAGAAAGGTTACAACTTGGCCAATGGGCTCTCTCTGAGTGAAGCTGAGATGTGTTAAGGGCTGGGTTGGTCCTTCAAGAAAAGTATAGGGCAGTGAGGTACTGCCCCAGCCCTGGGAAGTCCTTGTGCATCAGGGAGATGCTGCATTGTCCCTGGTTTTCCCATGGACCCAGTGAGGAGCGGTGTTGCCAGTTGGTGCTAGCCCCGCAGGGCCGGGTAGCGCATGGCACTGGGATCGTGGTCCTGCCTGTTCTTGTGAGCGGGCCAAAGCAGAATCCAGTGGTTAGTTCAGGCCATCACTGAGCGTGTTTCCTTTGGGATGAAGACCTGCAGCCACTCTCTAGGTGCAGAGGGGATGCCGCAGAGGTGAGAAGGAGTTGTTTTGGGGTCTGACCTTGTCTTTCTGTCCCCAGGATGGCCGTGTTCCCAGTCATACTCAGCCTCACGCTGACCACGTTGCTGGGAAATGCGATTGCCTTTGCGACGGGGGTGCTGTACGGCCTGTCGGCACTCGGCAAAAAGTAAGAACAAGTGCTCTTTTCTTCTTACAGGGGAGCTGGCGAATGAGGAGGCCAGGAATCAGCTTGCTGGGACCGTGTGATATGTGATGATGATGACTGCCTCCGGCAAGCACCCAGGGTTTGGGAGAGCCCTGGGCTGAGAGGCATTTTAGTGCACAGTGTGGTTCAAAGAAAGACCAATCTAAAAAATAAAGGCTACCTTGTTTATTAGCACTATCTAGGAGCCTTTGTCAGGGCATCCTAAGATCACACTGCCGAGCCTGCTGCCTATTGATGGGAGGTTTTCCCAGTGTGTGTCAGGAAGCTCCTACACGGACACTTGTCAGGTTTCAGATTGGGGGTGTCAGGTTAAAAATCGTGTGTGTGTGCGTGTGTGTATTCTCACATGTACAGAATATACCCTATGTGTATATTTAAAAAAACCCTGTGCTCGTATTACCTACCAACAAATCCTTGTACCCTTGCACAGAATTTTGCAGCTCTCTCATGGCTGGTTTCTTGCCTTTGCTCTGTGGCTTCCCTTGGCCAAAGCAAATCCCAGTCACCACCACTTGACTGTTTCAAACCAGATTCGTTCTCCAAACCTTGTGCAGCAACCGAGTACTGGGGCAGTAGGTGCTGCTGGGGAACGTCCAGATCCTAGCAGGAAAAGACATTCCCACTGGAATAAAATGGAAATCCTTTCTTAATTGGAGTCTTTCTAGTGATCCCAGGATTTGTTAAGTCTTTGGGAGTGTTTTTTTTTGTTGATCATAAGACTAGATTTGGCTCTGACTTGCTATGGCAGAGATGACAGCAAGTTGTAGCTCTGTATCTGTTTAGATCAGGCAAAATTCCCAGTGATGTTATTGGGAATAGGCTCAGGTTCTGAAAGAGCCAGTAAGAGGCACTTGCTTTTACTCTCAGTTCCCACTCTTGTTACGTTGCTGTGTTGTGGGGGAGGAAGGATGGTCCAGTGCTAAAGGTGCTGCTTTGGAACCGGGGAGACTGAGGTTCAATGACTTATTCTGCCACTGACATCCGGAGTGACCTTGACCAAGTCACTTAGTCCTCTCCCATGGGACCTGTGCAGATCACTTCTCCATCAGATTGCTTGTACTCTGCAGTTCCTCAGACATCATTGATGCCAACCTTGCATTGATCTGATGGACGTGGAAGGAAGGACTTGTGCCTTGTTGACCCAGGAGATTTCCCAGTGTGATAGTAGCTTACTCTTTGTATTCCAGTAGCACAGAGACACCGCAGTCTAGACCAGGGATTCCCTGTGCTAGATGCAGTGCATGTGCAATCTTTGCTGGGCAGCATTCACACCGTAATGCCATTCCCTTTCTCTGCAGGGGAGATGCCATTTCCTACGCCAGAATTCAGCAACAGCAGAAGCAGATGGATGAGGAGAAGCTAACAGGAACCATAGAGCCTCAGGCACTGTGAAATTCCCTTTTGGACGCACGGGTTTGGGTAACCTCTTAAAAAGACGTAGAAATCTGCTGGGACGTTAAACTGACCTCTCTCCTTTCTATTCCTCTGTGACCTTGTCAAACACTGTGGCAACTGGAGCTCTCAGGGGCCATAGGGGCATTCCCTCCCTTCCCAAGCAGACTTGAGATCATCCCAAGTAGAAGGACGCAAGGCTGTGAGTATTGCACATTGCAACAGGAAGATGGTCTATCATGTTGTTAGCTGCTCTGCCCAGTTAGAGGTTATACCCAGAACCAAATAGCTCAACACCCCTTTTTGCACAGAGGGGTGACTAACTCTCAGTTCGAGTACTGCTTGAGAAGCCAATGGTACGTATCCTTTCTCAGCAAGGGTGCGGGGTTAGCCCTGGCTGCCGTGATGTACCATGGAGTGTTTGCTGGATAGCACGTTGCAGGCCATGATTTTGCTTTGGGAATTGGTTGAAGAGTGATGGTGTCAATTCCAGGGGCTTACTAGACCCACATTGTGGCTGCCTTGATTTGGAAGGTGAGTTAGAAACACTGGACAAGTACTTCGCCTCCTAAGCCAGTTGCTTTCCCCTTTCTCTGTGGGAACTATGGTACCAGTTCCAGGTCCCACTGAAGTCAGTGGGAGGTGGGCCTCTGACCCAGACGGAGTTCTGGTCAGGTGTTTTGTGCATTGCAGGCCTTCAGTGATGCTCTCTGGTACAGGTGTTTAAGACTGTAATATATTAAGTTAGTATTTAATAATATGATGCTGATGCCTGAATGAATTTTAATTGATAACACTAGTTGATCCTTAGAGTAGGGGGTGGGTTGTGGGGTTGGGGTTATATTAGGGCCTGTTAGGACAGGAATTCATGCCGTGTAGAAAGAGACTCTTACAGCAAATAACAAAGTAATTTAAGGCAATAACAGACTCTCCATAGACTGGATCCAGAGCCTGAAGAAGCTAATGCAGGGGAATGTCATTCATTACCAATGGGTTTTGGATCTGGTCCCACTCCTTGTAAAGCACAACTTCCACATCCTTTGAAATATAACCACAGGTGATGGCTACTTTTTGAAGTGGACTTGAAATACATCACTTGCTCAGTTTGTTTTATAAGGGTTTTTTTTTTTTTAACTTATTACCACTCATCCTTCTATGGGTGAGGGATGTCTAGGCCCCAGCAGAGATGGAGGGGCACACAGTCTGAGCAAAGCAGGGTTTTTCTAGCCCTGCCAGTCACATGTGACATACAGGAGCAGGGAGGAAGGCAGTCCCCTAGCTCATGTGCCCTGATTCTGACTTGGGGTCTTGCGTTTTCCTGGTGCTCTGCATCCCCCTCCCTGCCCATGCAGTCTGGACCTCTGAATGTGGGGCCTGCTCTTTTCCTCTGCCTGGCACCAGCATTAGCACTTGGGCACAGGCCAGAGAAGCAGGTCGCTGGCATCCCTCCACGGTTATTTTTCTCCCTTGCAAACAAGGGATGGATCAGGTCTGGGAAGCTTTCTATGCTGCATCCTTTTGGTGAGGCTTGTTTACAGTTCTGCAAGATGAACCAGTTTGTTTTACATGGTGGAATTTGTCGTCTTCCTGGGACCCTCTGACACCCGTGCACACATGCATGCACACACTCGCACGCCCCTGTATCCTGCCCATCTCCGGTTTTAGAGAGAGTAGAATGGCCAGCTGTTGCGTTCTCCCGTTCCCCTAGAGCCAGGTGCATTACACCCAGCAGCACAGAAGCTGACAGGCCACCCCAGCTCCCGTTGTTTTCCAGATGACTCTTTTATAGCCCATGCTGTGGCCCCATTAAAGAGACTGCGAACATGAATGGGCCCTCCAACAGTTCCAGATAGATGTAGCTCTCTGCTTGCAGCTGTTGTGTCTAACATTGTGCTCAGTGATCTCTGGATTCTGTTTTAAACTGTGAAAGTAAAGGGCTCTTCTTGTCTGAGAGCCACTGGATACGAAGCAAATCACAAGATAACACTAGCCCTGGTGCCCACGTTTTAATCCCTGCCACCCTAGAATAATCCTGAGTTTACTGAAGTTACTCTGGAGTTACAGCAATTTAGCTGAGGGCAAAATGAGCCCCGTCGCTCCCAGAAGGGTAAGGCACCCTCACATCCTAGTGGGTTTTTCAACCTGCAACCCTACAGCACACTTCAGGGGTCTTGCACAGTTTACCAGTGTGGCTGAGCAATTCAGCCACTCAGCACTTCTGTCTTAAACTGCTTTACTGAGCTGCTGTGTGCTGCTAGGACAGCTGCAACAGATGACCCCAGAGGCAGCTGCATTTTAGTCTGGGTAAAAAATGCCATTTGGTTATTGCCCTGCGTTTTACCTACTTTCTTGGGAACACGGGCTGTGACGGCAAAACTCTTAGTGGTAGAAGGAGGGTTGATTTGGACTTCCTGGGCTAACAAAATCAGAGGTGTATAGCCTAAGCTTTTGTAAGCAGCAGCTTGCTTCATCAGATGTATTTATTAACTATTCAGTTAGTCTGTAAGGTGCATATCTACCCTGCCTTCTATCTGACTTCAGACTAACACAGCCAAACTACCTCTCAAACTCTTATTGACTTCAGGACAGAGTGAAGCAGCGTTGTCCTGGATTTCAGGCCTGGTGCTGCTTTATGCCAGGTTACACAAACTGTGCCCTCAGTGTTTTCAACTTTCTGAATGATCCAAATTGGTCCCAAAGTCCGGCTCCCTGTCTTCTCAACACTGATCACTGTGCTCTCCCCATGTCCCTGGTTTCCTTAACTTCAGGTTTACTTTGGAGTTATTTAGTCTTACACTTTGTCTGGATTTGGAATAATGTATTTTTGAATGAAACATTTCCAAGGGGACTCATTCTCCCAAGACAGAGAGAAAAATGCCTTGAACTGTGGATAGGACTACAGTGCCAGGGGATGGTTCATCTCATTTTGGGTGTCTCTGGGCCCAATGGGAAGGTCCTCGCTACTGTAATGAAGAAGATTCCCTGAAATATTCTTTCAGTCGTTAGGTTGGGGTGCTGCAGGTCTGAGAAGGATGAATACACTAGTAGAGAGTTTGACACAATCCAGACAGCGATGTTTTTTCTCTCAAGATGGTGTTTTAGATGGTTACACTGCATCCCTGGTGTGGTTGAAACCATGTTAGCCTTGTTCAGATGTGACGGTGGATCCCAGTGTCATACAAGGTGGTAACATAATTCCTATCGACTTCCACGGCAGTCGGACTGGGCCCTGTGCTAGTGGTGGAAGGATGTAGCCCTTAAGAGGAAAAGCGGAGTGCTATTATTGTTGTTTTCCTGGGAAGCTTCAGTGTGTGCATTATAGAGCAAGAGGTGACTGGGCTAATTATTCAGTTGGTGTAAATGGTGTTGCTTTATGAAAGACAGAGGAGGAGAGATGGGTTACCCCAGCTGGGGAGCTAGTCCATGAGACACACCACAAATACACACACACCACACACTCCCTGCAGCTGATCCTTTAAGTAGCTATTCTGTTGTAAATTCCTTTCCCCGGGGGACTGTGTACCATGCTTACTTGAACACCCGCTTACTTGAAGCCTGGTCTATGGACCGTCAATCCAGATGCAACTTGTCTTAACAAGCGGTCTGCCAGTTCTGAGCCCCTGGCTCTGTGTTGATGCTGGTCACTTCACCCTGCAGCTCGTTGCATGGGGTGCATTGGCTTTTCACAGGGTTTGTGTTCATAGGTAGCACAGCACCCTTGTCAATGGGACTGTGCAGGGCCTTATAATACAAAGTCACTCCGTTTAAAGGATACCTCAGGATGAGACTAATGGTGGAGTCTCTTATGTGACAACAGCCCTCCTCTGTGAGCTGCAGTGTCCCTATGCATTGTAAAAAAAGCATGTAATGTCCCATGGACTCAATGGGATGGATGCACTCTTGATTTCTATGGGGTTTTGTGTCAGAATAGTAGTGAGTAGAAAGAGATGGGAGTAAGCGCATAGTTGCTGGCATGTCTTTGGTGGTGGTTGTGTAGGTCTGTGAGTAGTGTGGCGGAGTCCGATCTACACCCACGGAAGTAACTGCATGCAATATTAAGGTCCTCTCTTGCGTTGCTGCACCTAGATTCCCGTTGGCCTCTGAGAAGGGATGGCCCCCTTCCAATAATATTGGAGCACTTCTTGGTCTTTGTGCATTCCTACTGCAAGCAGTGTCTTGCACTGCTGTCTGAGCCTGCTTCCACGAGCATCAATGGCAAAGCTCCCCTTGATGCCCACAGGGAAAAAGACTGAGCGGTCTCAACCCTCCCGGTACGTTGAGTCTCAGCCTCTGAGGTCAGGCCTCATGTCCATGATGTGCTTCAGTACCTGCTAACATCAACGGACAGCGGACTCAGATAGGCCCATGCTTGGCTCAGTTGGAGCTTTAACACGGCTTCTTTAAAAACAAAGTTGAATTTTCAAGTGTGTCTAAATGCAGGGATTTCCTTGAGATGGGTCTGACTGGAGAGAGCCCGGACCCTATTTCCAGAGAAGTTGAACATGCACGTTGGCCATGAAGTCAATGGAGTTTATATCTTGAAGGGGCACCCAAGATCAACAGCCTCTCAGAAACGCTAAAACCTCTCCACGCTGCAGGTGAAACCGTGCTATCTGCTACCACGTTGGTAGACTAAGAACCACATTCACACCTGCCTCCCTTCACTGCTGAATTAGCTGTGCAGTGTAAACAGCTTTTAAGAGCTACCCCATCTACTGTAGCTGGAGGGAGATAAGCCGATCTCAGCATGAACAAGAGATTACTTCTGTGGGCGTAGATGAGACCTTTAAAATAGGATCACTGCAGTAGTTAGTAGCGCCATTTGCAGGGTTTAGCAATGATTCATTTTGCTTGTGAGCACCATCAGCGTGCTTGGAGCTGTACAGGCATAGATGAAGTTACAGTCCCTATTCCAGGGAGCTCCCAGGTTGACCCACTCCCCACGGTTGTTGGGTAAGTCGAGGGGACGTATGCTTTAGTGCCTCTCTACAGAAATGGGATTGCTGCGTTCTGGGCACGGGGGTCACTGCTGGAAAGTCCTCTCCGAGTGAGGTCCTAGAAGGGGAGAGTCGTTGGAAAGATGGAAGCAAATCGACTGCCAAGAGCGCAGCAGAAACGGTTGAGCGACTCCTCCCCTCCTCGTCCTCTTCCGTGGGAGATAACAGCCCCATACTCATAACTTTCACTGGGATCCTGTTGCTCTGGGCGTTAAGGGAAGAATCAAAGCTTTGTTTATACTGTGCACCCAGGCCTCGCTGCTGCGGGAGGCGGCGAGCGCTGGTTTTTTGTATGACTACTTTCATTGACTCTTTGTGTATGCAGTGAATAAAAGACCATTCTACCTCTGCAAAGAGCTGCTGTGGTTTCTGGGACTCCTTGCTTACTCGCAAAGGAAAATGGACTCTGAGGGAATGGGGAAAACAAAATACTTTTCCTCGCTGCTTTTCCTAACATCTTCTAGTCCAGCTCAACATCCTCATCTGCTTCTGTAACTCTTTAGCCTCATCCCTAGGGTCCTGGTCTTTACTTTGTCCTTCTGGCTTCAGCACCAGTGGCATCTGAGTAGTGATTTGGTCCCTACCCACTAGGGATGGGAAAGGCTACAGACAGGGCTACCCAAGCTGCTGGGTCTCCCGACCTCTCTTCCTCAGATCCCTGCAGCTTTAGACCATGATCAGGAAAGCCCCAGCCATACGTGGATGCAATTCCCCCTTGATTTAGGCTCCAGCTACCAAGTTGGTATCTGGAGCTAGAGTTGGGGATGTATAGACTACAGGTTGAGGTTTGCCTCATCTCTGCCTCCCTTCCTTTGCCTCACCCCCCCATTCAAGATAGCATGTGATGTGATTTCTACTGCTCCCCTTGAAGGACTGGGCTCCAGACTAGTGCAGGAGATCTGAGCATTAGGAGCCATTTCCTGAGATCCAGCCCCAATCCACCAGGCTTCAAGCTCATTCCACTCCTCCAAGTTGCAACGAAATGAGATTCATTGACAGTGGGAAGGACCCGGCCCGTCCGAGATGCATCTGGCATCATAGCTTTCCTTCAGGGGCTGAGCAAGTGCTTGGACTCCTCTGTCCAAACCCTGGGCTTTGGTACTGTGTTAAGAGCTCCAGCCTGGCTGGGCTGGGATGCGCTCTAACAAAGTCAGCCCTGCGTTCAAACCTTTTACAGGGTTAGCTCTGTGGCAAGACCTGGATCTGGCGTGGACCTAATGGGATACTGCTAAGGAGGGAGGGAGAACTTGCAACACATTTTACAGCTGAAGTCTCAAGGGAGGGGAGCCTGCTCTTTGCATTGCTTCCCTCTGCCTCCTTCCCTTGCTGTGCATGGGAAGACTATCAGTTCCCAGCAGGCCTGTTGTGTTAGACCAGGCCCTGAGCAGGGAAAAGCCTGCTTCTCATTGCAGAGGAAGCACTGTCTGCATCCCTCCCATCTTCCTCTGATGGGTGTGGGGCTCTAGCACTGCATGTCTCCATCCCCTTTCTTTGTTCTGGCAAGAGGCTGCTTGCTGTGGGAACTGCACTAGGCCTCACTCATGCCCGTAGGGGTAACATGCATCTTCATATTAAAACAAGACAGATCTTTATATTTAAAACCTTCTCTCTGCCTTGCTTGAAGTCACCGTGCATGCATGACATCTGGGAGTAGGCCCTTGGCTTGTGGCATCCTGGTCCCCACTGCCTCACCCCAGAGCACCACTTCAAGTGTTTTACATCCTTTTCCTCCCACTGACAGCACCATCTCATTTCCCCTGCAAGGCATTAGGGGCCAAACCTCTTTATTTTTCTAACTGCATACTGGGCTGTTGCCAGTTTTAACCAAAACAGTGGCCACCCCTGTAACACCTGCATTAAATGCTTCTGTTCCTGTGCGTGGCTTTATTCTGAAAAGCCAGGGTAAAAAAAAAAAGTGCAGTTTCTCTCTGGGTCACAGCATGTGTTTCACAGTGAAGAGTCCCTTTTGTCAAGTGCCGTGCTGGGGGGAGCTTTGTGATCAAGGTTAAAAAAAAAAAATCAACAGTGCAGGGTGAAGTCCAGCTAGTTAATATTCTGTCTGGAGAGCAGCAAGTTATTAGGCTAGTGTTCACCGACTCGGGAGGAAGGGAAGTGGAGATGCCAGCACATGATTCCCCAAAAGACAATCGTTTCATCCAAGGACAGGCCACCACCAACAGCACCTCTGTGCGCACCGTGTAGCCCAAACCATCCTGGAAAGCAAGCCTTGTGGCAAGGAGAAAGCTCCCAGTTGCACACAAAAGGATGTTCTTGCTCCTGTGCACGCTGGATGCTAGGAGCCACCAAGTCTCAGCTAACCTAATTCATAAACGATCTTCGCCCAGTCCTGAAATAGGATTCAATTTGCTCCAGGGACCTGCCTTTGGTCTCTGGCACACAGCAGCCTGTAAAGATGAGGTTCATCACGCTGATGAAGGCAAAGAACAGGAACGGCACCTCAAGGCCAAAGGCCTCCTGAAAGGCAGAACAGGGATGTTATTAGCAGGGGCAGAGACGGCAGTTAAGGAAGCGTTAGCAAAATCTTGCAGTAGGGACGAAGGAAAGGAAGTGGTAGGTAGAGTCCTTTCTGTGTCTCCACTTCCTGAGAGCTTGTATGGAGGGGAAGAGGAACTTGTGGGCAAGGAGGCAGGAGCTGTGGGGTTGCTTTCTACTGCTACTAACTTGTGGGCCAGCCTGAGTTGCTTCCCCTGGAAGTAGGGGAGTTTCCCCTCTATAAAACAGGGAAGGCGAGGCTGGTTTCATGAATGCTGGGAGTTTTGGGTGGTACGTGGCCCTATGAATACACCACTGGGCCAAGGGTCCGGCAGAGGTTCTCTATAGTGCGACCGGGGGCTTCCCCTTCCTGTTCAACAGGACAGCACACGGTTATTCCTCTGTCTGGATGTCAGATCAGTGGGTGTCTTATGCCAACAACCCATTGACATTTTTGGGGGTTTAAAAGTGACTCTAGATGTACAGTTCTTAGTATGTCCCAATCCAGCCCTCTGACTACCCTTGGGCCGCATGTTTAAGCTTTTCTCTATAACCAGTAGGGCTGGAAGTGTATTTTTTTTTTTTTTTCCTTTAAGCAAAAGTAGAAATTCCCGAGGCAAGGAGGCTCTGGGAGCTGGGTCTTGCAAAGAAAGAGCCACCAAAATCTCCCGAGACTCATGATAAAGCAGAGTTAGCAACACTGCTAGCACTGCATGGTGGTTCCTAGCAGGGAGGGCTGGCTGTGCAAAGTTGCCTTGTGGGGTGGCTGCCTTCTTGTTTGGAAGGTGAAAGAAAAAAAAGTCCCTAAGCTGAACCTTGAAGCCTTTCCTCAGACCAAGCCCCCTCCCCTGCAGTTGCTGCTGCCACTAAACAATACCCACCACAACTGGCAAGAAGCATCGGGCAAGCCCGAAGGCGGTGAGCCAGCTCACGACGACACAGAGACCCGATGCTACCCCACGGGCCTTCAGAGGGAGGATCTCCGACATCAGCAACCAGGTGATGGGGCCCCAGCCCATGGCATAACCTGAAAAGGACAAAAAGGGGGAAGGTTGGATGGGTGGCAAAATTGAGGGCACTGTGACAGACCTAAAGCCACCATCAGGGAGTAGGGAAGAGGGTCCCCGTGGGCTGCAAATGCCCATGCCTCAATTTTGACCTGATAATAAAGCCCTGCTGGCACTGAAGAACAAGGGATTCACCTGAACTCCCCATCCAGTGCTCCTGACAGCGAGACCTGCAAACAGTCAATAGTCCCTCTAGGCTGGCAATATTTATGTGGCCTTCATCCCATGCCCCTGCCCATGAATCCACCCTCGCCCCATCCCTTCCAACATCCCTTCCCTGTGGCCAGTTTTAGGTACCATGAGTCTCAAGCCACCTCCCCGAGAAGCACTTCCCTCCTGCTTCACCCCCGTGTGGGATCTCGGGTATCACACCAGGATAGTCCTGGACCAGTGACCCCAAGGCAGAGGAATAGATGCTGCACCAGGGAACATATGCACCATGAGGTTCAGACATACCCATTATGAAGAACATGGTAGCCACGAGGGGGATGAGAGTGAGGAGGTTCGATGGCTCTGCAGCGAGGGTCTCGGGGCCTGCTACAGTCCCATTATGAGTGTGGTTGGTGGAGGGCGGTGACACAAAGTGGATGTACAGTCCCAGGGTCATGTTGGAGGCAAACATAACCGCAGCTGTTGGCAGACATTATAAAAGAAATAGGAAGCAGAGAGGTCAGGGCCCAATTCTCCCTCGTGTACCCCCCAGCACAGCTCCTTTAACTTCTGCAGAGCGATTTCTCCCCATTTCCACATGGCTGAGCCCCAGAGACAGGCCCACCGCTGCATTTGTGCCACCCTCTCATTCCTCTCCTGAGCTCCAGAAGAAACATGCCCTGGAGCAATGCATAGCTGAAATAATTAATACTTGCTGAGGGCTTTGAAACCCTTGCAGGAAAACCTCTGTTTAATCCAGGATTTACCAGAGACGAAGAGAAGAATCTTCCTCCCAGCTTTGTCCATGGAGACAGCAGCAATTAGCACGGACACCAGGCGCACTGCCCCTACGAGCGCTGCATCGTACTCTGGTTTCTGCAAAGACAAGAGGAATTGTATGAAAGCTAGAGCCAGGGTCGAGCGGGTAGCAGGTCCCTGCATGCGCTCTCGGGAGTTGTAGCCTTGGAGTTTAGCTAGTGTTTTTTCTAGTGAAGGAACTTTTAAATTTTATTTTACAGAGTTATCTGTTATGCCAGGAAGGACCAGGGAAGGTTAGAGCTGCATGGGGTAAGGTATGCCTAGCTAATGCCATCCTACCCCTTGCCCTGATTTACTGGGTGGCAGCTGTGTTGCCCAGAGAAAATACAAATCCACATGCTCCCTGGTTTTAAGGAATGAGATTTCATCAGGAAAAGCTCCCAGATGGATGCTTAGGGCCAGTTGTGGACAGAGAGACCTCAACTTGGGGCATGATCCTTCTCTGCAGGGGTAAAGGTACTTGATTTGAAGGCCAGGAAGGGTTTGCTCCTTCCCATCCCAGGGCATGGTGGGAGGAGAAAGAAAGGAAGCAGCAAACTGGCAAGAGCAGGGAGGCCGGGGTACACTGTGGTTGTGGTAGCACAGGGCTAGATTTTCCAGCAAGACTTGTGATCTTGGGCATCTTGGCTTCAGGGGGCCCAGTTTGACACCTTCTAGGGATGGTGTTGGAGGATGGGTCCTGAGCACTTGGTACCAGCCAGGTCCTTGCAAGTGCCTGGAAGCTGGGCATGCATTACTTGAAAAAATAAGCCTTGGAGCACTGATTTATCAGAGCAGCTGTATGGGCAGGGCAGCATGGCAAGTCCCCTATGGTGGCCTGGCCCTGGGGTTTTCACCCAAATGTAAAGAATCAGAGAAGTGGGGCTGGGAGAGGTCATCTCATCCACCTCCCTGCCTGAGCTAGGATCATCCGTACCCAAACCAATAGTTTTGCCCTTAGAAAATTGGGCAGGGGTAGAGAGCAAAAGCCCACACATGGCTTACCAGGATCACAGCCGTGCGCTTAAATATTGGCTGCAGATACACCAGGATGGGGGTGACGCCCGAGAGCTGCTGTAGGAACCTCATCAGCACAGCAATCCGGATCGGCTTGTACATGAACGGGTCCCTGATCTCCGCGCAGGAAACGCGTCCGCTCTAGACACAGAGAGCAAGAAGGTTAAAAGATACAGGTGCCGGTGGCCAGGATCGGGAACGCGGATGGGGCTGCATCCAAGGATGTCAAAGCATCTCGGTGGCAGGCCCGTCTCAGTCTCCTGTTGCAGCAAGAGGGAAATGAAGCACAGTGGGACAGAGGGACTTGCTGAAGGCCACGCAGGCTGCCTGTGGCAGAGATGAAAAGAGAACCTAGGTGTCCCGAGTCCGTGCACCCCGAAACATGCTGCTCCCTCCAGCCGTGTGAACATGGAAGATGGAAACATCCCCTACTCCCTGCGAGGAGCCCTTGTCTCCTCACCTGCTTCCTCACGCTTTCCTTGATTTGCTGCAACTCCCGGGGGTAATCCGTTTCCCTTCCCCGGAGCCAGCACAGCGCCTGTCGGGCCTCCTCATCCTTCCCCTTGGAGATCAGGAAACGGGGCGAGTTGGGCATGAAGTAGAGCAGGACGATCATCACGAGGACTGGCACTTCCCCTGCCACGGCCAGCCAGCGCCAGTCGAGCTTCAGAGCTGCATGACACAAGGAGACTGTATTAGAGGTAGAGAGATCTGGGGCCCGGTCCCCAGCCTCCCCCTCCCATGATGTCGTTCTCCTTGGAGTGCATTTCCTATTAGGGCTTTAAGACAAAAGGTTGCAGTGAGTCTTGCCCCTTCTTGCCATTTTTGTCAAAAGCGGAGAAAGACTTTGAATTCCTTGACCCATTTGTGGGCATTCTTGGAGGCCCCCCCCTGCAGTTCTTGGCAGAAACAGAGGCTTTCCACAAAGGGCTCTGTAGCATTGGAAAAGCCATTTTCCACAGGGAGAGAAAAAGTTTAGGTAGAAATTTTTCCTCCCTCTCGTTACAAGGTGGCCGATTCACCCTCCTGCTTCTGCCAAGCCTAATCCACGTTCAAGAGATGGGTGGTCTATCAAGTGGGGTGTTGTGCCAATGCATCCGGAGAAGAGACCCTCCATGGCCCATCCCAGGAACAGTTAGTAAAGGTAATTTCCCCTTAGCACCGGTGGAGACTGGCTTGGATCATGGTCTACTGCAAATGGCATTACCGTTATAGTAGCCACCAATCCACCACCTTAAGTGCCTGGTTGTTATTCAGATCCATCAGGCCTTCCTGTGCTTCCCATATTCCCTGTATGGAGTTACAGGACCTTGGACTCCACTAAGCCACCAGCTGCCAACTTGCTCCCATAGTGCCTGCTCTTCCCTGGCAGTGAGCTTGTCCAGGTGGCCATCCTTGTTGCTTCTGGAGTTCCCACCTTGTTGTGCCCAGTGAAGCCCCCCCTCTTAAGAGCATGGACGGAGGTGTGTACTTGCCCAGTGCATACAGGAAGAGAGAGCCCAGGACTGCCATGATCTGCGGGCAAGCACCCAAGGCTCCTCTGACACCAGGGTGGGAGATCTCCGAGATATACACCTGGAGGAGGACAAAGCCACTGTTAATGGAGCAGGTATCATCAGCCAGACCCTGCAGTATTCTCACAGGGGGGAGCAGGTGCTCAGAAGATGCTCCTTGCTCGCCTCTACTGAAACCCTGGGAAAAGAGGGTGCCTGCTTTAAGCAGCGGCCGAGACTTGCTTCCTGTTATGAAGGGAAGTGAAATGAGAGTCGACAGCCCTGTTCATTTTGGAGTTTCCCAATTGTTGCCTTCCTTGGTTTTTGCAATGCTAAGTTTGGATTACACCAGAGGGCCGCCTTTGTCCCATGAGCGTGGGAGGACATAACTGCCATCCCAGATGAAGCCAGACTGTGCAAGGGGAGAGTCCAGCAGTGCAGAAAGGTCTTGGGCTGGCTAACAGCTCTAGACACTGCTTTCTTCTCCGTTTAATGCCTGATCTCCCTGCAGGGGCTGCCACAGAGGGGGCACCGTGACCAGGGCAAAACCTGCTGCATGGAGGCCACGTAGCACTCAGCGATGGGTTGCTGTCAACCTGGGCCACGTGGAGAAGAGCTTCTTTAGCCCAAGACCATGCTGGGATGGTCACCGAGCCCTCCTGCCAGGTTCAGCTGAAGCATGCAAGCCATTATAGCAGCAGCGGGCTCTGGGTCTATCATCCCAGATGGGAAGGCTGGAGGCCTAATGAATGGTTGGAGATTAGTCTCTTAGGTGCAAAATCCTTGGGGCACTAGTTCCCCAGGTTAGCCGATCCCCCTCCAGGTGGTCTCCCCCCACCCCCACATTCCAGTTCGTGACTTAGCCACATGCTCACCGGGATGGATGCAGACGTCACGCCTCCCGCATAGCCTGTCAGCAGCCTTCCCAGCAGCAGCATCCAGATGTCTTGGGCACTGCCCATCAAGAGGTATCCCAAGGCAGAAGGGACAGCAGAGACCATGATGCTCAGCTTCCGGCCAAGGCTGTCGTTCAGGACCATGGAGCTGAGCCCACCGGCCGCTGCTCCCAGCATGAACATGGACTGCAGGCAGACGGCACGACAGAATGAGGAAGGAAGAGTGGAGGGGGAAATTCGTGAACAAAGCCTGAACCCCTCAGCCTCAGGGCCAGCAATGAGCTCAAGGTGCGGCTCCAGACCACCCCTATGCCAACCTCCATCAGGTAGAGCTGCCACTTTCAATCCACCGTTGCTAATAGCTTCCTCTGGCTTGCCAGTGTCAAAGATCCCAGCTGCCCTTTCTTCCCACCTCGCATCTCATTCCTTCCTCCCACGGCTCCTCAGAGGCCCTTCCTCAATAACTCCATGTGCTGCCACCGAGGGACGTTAACACGTTGTGCTTTTGCACTGACACATTGCACTTTCGCACCAAGCCTACACTTTCAGAAGTGCTTAGTGACTGCGGGCATCTCGGTTCCTGGGTGCCCACCCTGAGATCTCAAAAAGAGCCGGGGTGACTGGTGCTGCCCGAGTGGGGGCATGTGCCCCCTCCCCACCCCATGACCAGTCCCACCCCCCACAGCCCATCTTGCTGCCTGGGGGGAGACCCCCATGGCCGATCTTGCTGCAGGCGCTTCCAGGACTGGCTGCAGTGATCGGCCAGCGCTTGCATGGGGGACACTAGCACTCCCACCTGCCCATCGCCTAAGCGGCAAGCACAGCTGGTCAGGGGGTGCAGCAGCACTCTCAGTGGCAATGCGTAGCGGGTGCATGTGCACCCGCTGAAAGGAGCCCAACTTCCGAGCAGTGCCATGCACCTGCTCTCTGCAGGCCAGGCCCCTGTTAAGAGAGTCTCAAGCTGGACACCCCAGACTGCGAGTTACTTGTGCACTCGCAGGGCACTTTAACCCTAGCATCCCATACACGGCACTTCCTCAGGATGGATCGCATCTCACAGCCCTGCTGCCTTCCCAGGTCCAGCATCCTTAGAAGTGCTGAATGGGTCCACAAAGACAAAAGGTGGAAAGCCCAGAAAATGCTCCTCCTTACCCCAAACCAGGATGACTCCACCTGGGTCATCTTCAGCCTGGGGTTCGTGGATTTTTCCAAGGCAGGGATCACGGGAGACGTGTAAACTAAAGAGAACCCGGCGCTGAAGTTTCCCAGGACGGCGGCGAAGGCTGCCAGAAAAAGCCGCTTGTTTCGGAGAGTTCTGAAGCAGAAACAGCACGAGGGGGAGAGATAAGGGAGCACGCAATAAATCAGCATTTCCCACGGACACCATGCAGATACAAGAGGAGATTGGGCTCTGCTTATCACAGAGGTCCAGCCCATCAGCCCCACTTTCCATTTTCCCCCCTCGTGTCCCATCACATGCCTGCCACGGCCTGGTTTACTGTGAGGCCGACAGCCTTCCTGAAGTGCAGAGTCCCAAACGGCTCTTGGGGCATGGGTGCACTAAACACACCATTAGACCAGGATAAAAACAGCCCTTTGTTTGCAAACTGGGCCCCTTTTTGTCTCTTTCCTAGTCACAATGCAAGCGGGAGATGGCGACCTCACATCAAGGGGCTGGAGCTGCTGAATTCAGGAAGTTGCTGATGCCTTGCAACCTGCTTTACCATTGCCAGTAACCACAATTTATACAAAGCAAAGGAAAAGAGAAAAAAGCAGAAGTGGGAGGGTAATAATGCCGTGAACAGAACTATATGTGGGGTGGCTTCTCTCAGCCTTTTGCTCTACATTTTCTCTTTGTGTTGTCCTTGCCAACCCAGTGCTGGCTGCCTGGGGTCATTTCCCATGTGAGGCTGGTGTACCAGTAAAAAAAAATCAGCACAATTTGTTACATCATAAGTGCCCTCCTAGTCACGGACAAGGACCTCTATTGTGCCCGATGCTGTCCATCTGGGAGATGAAGAGGTCAGTTTTTAGCCAGGCTCAAACTTGTCCTCCTGGCCTGGCCGGCAGGGATCCTGGGTACCGCACAGGCACTGCCTGGGACCCACTCTTTTTGGGGGAGTTGCTCTCTGATGACATCCAGGTGCAAAGACCCCTCAGTTACAAGCTGGCTGCCAAAGAGGAGGCTCTCTTGAATGAGCAGTCATCCTCAGTTGTCATCTCCCTCCCTCCAAGGCCCCATGTCACCACAGCTTTCATGAGGGACTTTTGGGGAAGCAGCGGCACCATTCACTGTGATGAGCTTTCCGTCAGTGATGTCCAGGTCTTTTCCCCCCCCGACACACAGGGGCTCAGCCTCCTGCCCTTGCCCCCACCCTATGGGGACATTTGCCTGATCTCATATGGTAGCAAGTCATCCCAAAAATAAAAGATTAAACCCCAGCTGTGCCAAAGCACCCACCCCCACCTATGGGAGGCGTGTAGCTGGTACCCATTCCTTTAGCATTTGAGCACTTTATGCTCTCGACCCCATAAGGTGGGCCAGGGCTTTTATCTCCTGGCTGTGCTGCACAGTGAATTATTTGTGCCCCAACACACACCTCTGTACTTCATCCCCTTTCCTCCCCTTCCTCCGAACCCCCGTCCCGATCTCATGCCTCCCCTCGTGGGTGCGTGCACACTTAGCTGAGGCTGGCACAGCACCTAGCACAAGGGAGCCCCGATTCACGACTAGGGACTCACCCCTTTGTGCAAAGTAACAGCCCACGAAGAAGTCGGTAATGCTTCACCCTCTTTCCCCGCAGGGACAGGAGGTGCCTGGCAGTGCAGCTGCACTGCCCCTCCATGCCTTCCGGTGAGAGAAGCAGCCAGGCATCTCCTGTGCTTCCAACTCCCGTCCCTGGGAGCCACCCCTGAGAGTGCTCTTACTTGATGTACGCCTGGTCCAGCTTCCGGTCATGCTTCTTCGGGAAGGTGCGATATGCTGAAC
>NW_005842399.1:316009-321922 GCF_000455745.1 Alligator sinensis | reverse complement strand
GGCTCTCAGGAGCGGCTCCCTCGTACTGGGCTCCATGGCGGGCGCTTGGTCCTGCTCTCCCAGGAGCGTGGCAGCAGGTGCGGTTCTCTGCCGCCGCTCTGCTGCGTCTCTGCGCTGCTTCCTGAAGAGGGATGAGAAGCAGTGAACCCAAAGGAAAGTGAAAGAGAGAAGTTAGCTCAAAGCATTTCTTAATCTGAGAAATCTCTGCCTTGTGGGCGAGCATCTGAGATGAGGAAACTCCAGAGTCAGAATAGATCAGCAAGACAATTGGGCCCTGCCTAGTGCTTCTACATTGTGTCAGTGGTCCTTCCCTTCCCCTGAACACACCCAGTCCCTGTGTCACCTCTCCCTTTGCACATGCCAGAGCCTACACCTACAACTGATGCTGGTACTCCAGTGTAGGGGCATTTGTTTTAAAAGGAACAGTCTTGTGCCAGCAAGACCCACAATGTAGACATGGTTTATGCTAGCATAGGAGTCCTGTTGCCAATCCAGGATCCATCCAGACCAAGTAGCTTTCTGCTGGGCTTGCTTGCTTTTACCCACGTTGGAACAGCTGTAGCAGCAAAGCTCTTCTGGCCTAGAAAGAGATGGGGGGCGGAAAATGAGAATAAGAAAGGGAGGGGAGGAGAGGGAGAGCAAGAAAGGGAGGCCGAGGATAGAAAAGAGGTTGGCAGTCCTGTGCGCGCTGGGTGGGGCGTCTCTGCTGGGCGCAAGGCACTTCCTCAGAGGGCCTGGGCAGCACAGCAGCAGGATTTGTGGGCAGTGCTAGTGACACACACAAAACAAGAGGAGAAATTCTGGTTTTCTGTACACAGGGCCTGTCCCTGCCCAGCATGGAGGTTTGTAGAGGGATGGTTCGAAAGGACAGACGCCGACTTCCTTGCAGCACGGTGGGCTGCTTTGTTCAGACAGGAGTCAAGGCAGGGGTGCTGCACAACTCCCGCCTATAATATTTGGAGCAACCCAGCTAATCCCAAAGGAGCACCTCCACCTGGCCTTAGCTTCCTTATGCAGTCACTCATGCACGTCACTATAGAGAAATCCCCTGCGGACTTCCCCTGGAGCAGGGGGCTGGACTCAAAGATCTTCTGAGGTCCCTTCCAGCCCCGATGGCTGATTTCATAGATTGAATAGACATGATCCTGACATCACGGTGCGATTCAGCCACTACTTAAGCAAACTCCCAAGACAGCTCAGTTTGCTCCTGGGATCCAGGCAGGCAGCAAATTTGAATTATCTCGTATAAAATAGCTCCCTTGGCTTGGCTCTGGCCCTGCTGGTGGTGGTATTCCCAAATAACCACTTTCCTCAGCACTTCCACATCTGTGCTGGGATGGATTAAGTCTGAAGGAGTGCTTAAATTATCACCGAGGGCAGGGTTGGGCTCCCATCTGTGAAAGCGGGATGAGTTGTCCTAGAATCATAGGAAATGAGGGTTGGAAGGGACCTCAGGAGCTCATGTCTAGTCCAGCCCCTTTGCTCACAGCAGGATCATCCCCACCCATGTCATCCCAGTCAAGGCTTTGTCCAGATGTGTCTTAAAAGCCTCCAAGGACGGAGAATCCACCACCTCTCTGAGTAGCCTGTTCCAGAGCTTTACTACCCGCCTAGTGAGAAAGTTTTTCCCAATATCTAACCTAAGCCCCCCTTGCTGCAGCTTGAGCCCATTGCTCCTTGTTCGGTCATCTGCCCCCACCCAGAACAGTCCAGCCCCATCCTATTTTGAACCACCCGTCAGGGAGTTGAAGACTTATTAAATCCTGTCTCAGTCTTCTCTTCTGCAGACTAAATAAACCCACTTCTCAGCCTTTGCAGAAGCCAGCTTTGTCAGTCATCTCCCACTAATCATGTTTTTTGATTCCTCTTGGAGAAGTCCTGGCAGGCCCCTGGAAAGCTGCAGGATAAAGGAAGTCTGAATATATCCAATCCCACTCTTGCTCAGAAAGAAAGACTTTACCTTCCAGGCTCAGCAAGATTCAGCAGTTGTCTGCGGCAAGTCTGACTGGAAGGCTGCACCTGGCTGAGCTATTTGAGGCCTTTCCAGGTACCAGAGGAGGTTGCTGAAGTCACTGCAAGCACTTCCAGACATGCATGCATTATGGTTAGAGGCATTTTCTCCCCTGCCTGTGCAGTGCGTGCAAGCCTGGGTATCCTATCCCCACCATTCATCCCCAAGGGCAAGGGGGGCAGTGGAGGGGGCTGCTGGAAATCTCAATATTGAGGATATACCTTTACCACGCCACTTGGTGCCAAGCCCAAGCAAACTGGGCTGCTTTGCATGTGCAGCTTCCCCTCTGGAAGGGATGTAGCCTCCTTTCTGTGCTGCTGTGGCTGGCCTAAGGAGCTGAGTCTCAGCAGGGCTAATTAGCCCACCAACTTTCATGACTTTCTAATGAGGGAAGGACTGCACCTGGAGCGATGTGACAGGTGCAAGGTATCAGCTTTAAAGGGGTCCACCCTCTAGATACAAACCCTGGCTGTTTTGTCCCTCATATGGCTCCTAATGCTTACTTAGAAGTAGCTGAGACAGAGATGCTCTTGAGCATGGGTAGTCTAGGAGCCGTTTGGAAAGTTTCCTGCCCATTCAGTTATGATCCTGGCAGCCAGGCAGACTTTGTCTTTGGTTCTGCTCAGGTCACCAGGGCCGATAAGTTGTTTTTCTTCTGGCTTTTGTTGTGCACAGGGACAAGCAGAGATCCCTCCTGGATGGGTTCTCCAGCGCAGCGCTGCACTGGAAGGCTCCTCTCTCTAATTGCTGGTGGACTTAGTCCCATCTGGCACTTTGTAATCACTGATATGTTAATTAGAGCCCCTGTATCCACCACCTTTGGTAGTGAGTGACTGACCATTTAACATCCGGACCATACAATATGTGCTTCTCCCCTACAAGACAGAGGGCCCTTAGCCTCTCAAACCCTATCTCCTCAAAACAGAGTGGGGAAAAAAAAGGAAGAAAGCTGTTTGAACATGGAGCAAGCAGATGTTATTGGGGTTTATGTTGTTGGTCTATTTTAAACCACACACTGAAACAGAGGATGTTCCCCTACAAGGGCACCTTCCATGAGTTGGGATCCCCCCTGGTTGTCTTGGTTTGCTGACTCAAGGCAAGGACAGTTCATTTAAATCCATTCTTCATGGCTGCCCCATGGCTGTTGCTAAGGATTTGTCATGGGATCTCATTAACAGCCCCCCACAGACCAGGGGTCTCCCACCACCTTCCCCAGAAAGCATCCAGATGGGCAGCATTTGGCATCGTTAGCTCTGCCACACACACACACCACTCACCTCCAGGTGTTGGGCTGAGCTCCCACCAGAGCTTTTGCAAGGGTGCCAAGCTCTTAGCTTCCGAGGTCCCACAAACTCCTTAAGGAGAAACCAGTGTGACTGCTGTAGCAAGTGATGAAAACAGGCCTCCGTTTCTCCTTTTTCTATCATTTCTTCTGCAAAAAAGAATCTTTCTGCATAGCATCATCACCCCTCGCGGTTTGCATTGCTAGCTCTTCCCTAAGGGGCTAGTCATACTGTCCTCATCCCTACCTAGGTAGGGAGACAACACACCTACTCACAGTACTGCCAGCTGAGACCCTGCTGCTTTATTCACCTGCATCTCAACTGAGCTCAAGGGGTGGGGAAGGGGGACTAGTACTTACAAGGCAGGATTTAAGGAAGGGGTGGAGTTGTGCCCCAGCCCATAACACTCAGGGTAGCCCAGTTAACCCCATCATGCCCACTTTGCTACACATGACTCCAAGTGGAGCTAACAAGTGATAAGACAGATGAGCAACTCAGGGGATTCTGGTTATATAGCCTATTCCTAGCCCTGGCATGGGACTTGCCTCCTCTGTGTGATAAGACTCACTTAGGAACCCACATTTCCCTAGATGTGCCCGTTTGCCTTTCCACCTCTGCTCTGCGCCTCTGTGGGCACTGCCCCCTGATAGCACTCCGCATGGAAGATGCATTTCACACCAACCTTTGTGTGCCCTCTGCTCACACCAGACTGTGGGTACAATGATCCATGCAGCCTGGAGGGCTGAGCCTTGCTGCCTGTGAACCAGGCTCTCTAGGGAGCTCTCCGGGCCTATGCATTGCAGCAGCCTGCTGCAGCTTCAGCCTGGCTGGCCCTTACTATTCAGGCAGGGGCTCCCAGCACTGGAACTGGGTAGTGAGGACTTCTCAAGATCTGCGTGGAGAAGTGCAGATGACTCCTTCACACCAGCTAGGACATGGGACAAGTTTGGCTCTGGATGTCCCAGCCAGTTCCTACAGCTGCAGCAGGCCAGCGCGGATGGGGGGGCTAATGCATGCGTCTGTAAGCAGGTAAGGGAAGGAGTCTCTGTTTGGTAGTGTCTCGGAGAACATCTTCACAGCTTGAGTCTCCCAGGTCTGGTGCTGAGAGAGTTCAGCATCTATTAGGAGGCCACCTGGGCTTTATTTTGTGGACTATAAGCCCCCTGAGGGTAGACTGAATGGAGGAGTGGCTTTTGGCACCTCTTGGAGTCATTCCTAGGCATCCCGAGGGCCCTCTGCTTTTGTAAGATGATGCTGGAGGCAGTTCCTCTTCTGCACAGATCCCGAGCATGGCGTCACCAGGGTGGGGCGAACAGATCCTCTTTATAGCCAGAGTCGCTCTGGGACTTTACGTCTGACTCAAACCCTCAGGTTCTCCCCGAGGGGAGAGAGTATGAGGGGTCACTGAGACGTGACACCAGCTCACTGGAAAATTCCCCCTGTGCTGATGGGTCAGTTAATGTCACCCTCCGTTATGTCACCCTGGCCCTGCAAGGGGGTGGTGGTTGCTTTGTGAAGAAGTGCTCGGGAAAGATGCATGCTCGGCCGTTTGGCCACTTGGCTCGGTGTCTCTGCAGAGAGCCATTTGGGTTATAACGCAGTGTGTTTGGGGGCTAAACCAGCAGAAGTGAGACTGGAACCCGGCCTTTTCCATGCATTGCAGTGAAGTGCTCTTGGGACAACTGGGTGCTTCTCAGAGGCTCGGATAGGAAGATGAAGGCATTGCTTCTAACACCGTTAGTTTAACCAACTGGAAAGGCAATGTGCACCTAGGTGTGCAGGGAGACTCGATGCACTGAGCGCAGTTGAACAACCTGCCTTGAGGGGGGACAGCTCTGGGGCTGCCGCTGGACTCTCCTCAGCCCAGAGAAGTTTTTCTGAGCAAAGACTGAACCAGCCCAGGGAGAAACCTGGTAGAAAAGCCTTGAGCGCATTTCAAAGAGCTCACTTCCAGCCCCACCTGCTGGTCACTGGCTCCGGCTGCCTGTGGCTCAGTGTCCCATGCACCTTGCGTTGCAACTGGAGCCGTCCCTGGAGTAAGGGAACTGGCTCACATGGGAAGGTGACAAACAAGCGAGGTTACAGATGTCTGGCAGGCAGTCTGCACTGATTTAGGATGCTAGGGGTAGGAGAAGGGCCAAAGCGGAGTCCCAGCAGCCCATGAGCCAAACAGGAGGTAATGGACCCATTTTTTAAGCTGATGCTTGGTCCGTGCTATTCTGGCATTGCCCTGAGCAGACGGTACGCTGGGTGCCTGTATGTGTGGAGAGAGAACCAACAGGGAAAAGCTGGGTTTTTTAGGGGCGGGGCAGACATTTCCCAGCAACGCAGAGAAAAAATCAGATATCTTTTATTAGACCAACTAGATTTTTGCAAAAGAAACAATTCTTTAATTGCAATTCTTTATTTTTGTTTTGTTGCAAAAATCTAGTTGGTCTAATAAAAGATATCCCCTTTACCACGAGTCCTAATTCCTTTTTGCTTCTAGACCTATATGACTATACCCTGGATACCTGAGAAAAAAATCAGGCATCCTTGTTTTTGCTCAGCCCTGGGAAGGTTAGCATGGAGTAGCGGGGAGCCGTGTCCCCAGGTCCCAAAGGGGGCACCTGTATGGGA
>NW_005842399.1:293859-315999 GCF_000455745.1 Alligator sinensis | reverse complement strand
TGAAGCTGAGTGGGTTCAGCTGCTCTTGACGACAGCGTTGAGCTCTCTCACATGGTTTCATTGTAGGACTCAAGATTGGCAATTGGGGCTCAGCCACTGACCGGTGATGACCATCACCTCTTGGTCCCTCCCCTGCCCCTTGCCCATCTCTAAGTTCAAGATATGGGATGACTTTTACTGTGTGTTCCTACCTTGCCTGGCAGGACAGAGCCCTCATCTCAGCTGGATCATGTTAAATCTCACAGGCCGGTGTTTTGCCTGTGTATGATTCCAGGTTGCCTTGTATTTGAGGCACGTGTATGGGGAAATTATTGCTTTCCTTTTTCATTTGAATCTCTTCTCTGGAACCGATTCACCCATCGGCACAGCTGGCAGAGACTGGTGCCCTGGCCAGATTCCAGCATAGGTCCTTATTGCATTTCCTGGGGTTTATCCTGGGAGAGGCACAGGTACAGGCACGCTGTCTATTTGAAGTGGTTCCATTATATTACCCTAAAATTGTCAGCTCCCTGAGCAAAAGGGCAGAGGATTGGGAGTTGGGTGGCTCGGGCGCTAGCCCTGGCTTGGTAAAGGACCTTCTGGGCACCATCTAGCAAAGCACCTCCTCACTCATTGCTTCGTTTTCCCCACAGGTGACGTGCCGACAGCGAGATGGATTTTTCCACTGGCGCACGTGTGCATGCAGGGGAACCATTTACTGATGCATGTAAGGCACGTCGCAAACCTCAGATGAAATGCAAAGTATTCATGCCCTTTTCTTCTTCCAGTGAAATGTTGCAAGGATAAATTGTCCAGAGCTGGGTACATGAACACGATGGGAATCTCCCCCAGCAAAAAGCATGCTGTGTTAGGAAGGAGGCTTGGGCTGGTTCTCTCTGGCTCAGCCAGCCTCCAAAGGGGAGTTGCTTTGCAAACAGGAGGGAGGCAGAGAGAGGCTTTAGGACCATGAGGATATGTTGCCTTTAATAGGAGAAGTGTTTTCAGGTGGTGACACCTGGGAGAAAATCCACCCCCTGACCCTGAGAGCCAGGCTGAGGGCTTTTTGCAGGGCTTCCTGGTGTGGGGAAGAGCTTCAATGCAGGTAAATATTCCTGTCTCTTATTTCTTCTCTGAACCTTCTTCTTTCATAACTGTCTTCAATGGGCAAGTGAAGACTTTGAGGTGGTTCTCTTTGACCTTCCTCCTAGGTCTCTCTCTAGCCTTGGAGGCCAGTGGCTTGGGTCTCTTGCTGGAAGTGAATCCAGCTGGTGGGGAATGAGGAGATGGGTTCATCTCTTTCCTGCAACAGTGGCCATTTCTACATGGGAGGCTTCACTGGAAGGATACAGTACCAAGCCTGGTTTGCTGTCTTTCGGGATGCCAAGATGTAGACACTGTTGTAAGCGGGAGATGCCTTGGCGAGTGGTTGCTGCCCTAGGATGTTTGCAGTCTCCCTTAGCTCCCAGGAGAAGGCCGGTTGGGTCCTTTCTTGGCTTGCTGCTACCATTCCTGCACCCTCCCAAATGCTAATGAATGTCTTAGAGCATCTCTCCTCTCTGAGCGCTACCAGCTGTTGTTTCACCGAGGGGGCCCCGGTGGCATAGGGAGGCTAAACTACTTGTCTGAAGTGATGCAGGACCGGTCTCCGACCTGAGCCCAGATGTGCTGAGTCTGGGCTCAGTGGCTCAAGAGTGAAATGCATGGGGAAAACAAGGCTGTGATGCTGATGCTCTTAGGCAGAGAAGCTGTGCTCGTTCTTGTCCTCATCCCTGCAGAGTAACTCACTTGCTCTAGGCCACATGGGTCCCGGATGCAGGGATGGTAGCAAGAGGGTGGCTGGAAGGAGGTGACAGATGTCCTACAGCTGAGAGGAGCCAGGAGGCCGGTCCATATGGTGCTGACCTCTTACCAAGCCTGAGTGGTGAATTTTAGGTCCAGGCTGTGCTTAGTCGAATGCATTTGGGGTTGGAAAGGCCTTGTGGTAGCTGAGTTGTCTGCACCAGTCAAGCTAAGGGTCCCAGGTGTTTCCTGGGGGCTGGAGCTGCTCCTTTTCCCTGGACCTCAAGGGGACTTACTTTGCTGTGAGCGGTTTTGACTTCTAACCCAGAGCTTGCCAGAGCCCAGTCCTTGCAAATTGATCTTGATATGAGATTTGCAAGCTGGTTTGACAGCTTTTCTGGGAGGCGGGGAGCTGTCAGGATTTCCTTAGGACCCGACTGTCCTGGGGCTGTGTGAGCAAAGGCTAGGGAGGGAGCCAAGCCAGCACAAACTGCTGTGAAACGCTGGGGCTGTTTGCCTCAAATCTTATCCTTTGTGACCATGCCAGCCCGTTTTCACTCCTGCTCTCCATGTGTGAACTCGCACTCTTTGGAGGGAGAGTAGTTTGGCCTCACCCCACTTCATGCATGTTGTTTGTTCAGAACCAAGCTGCTTGTCCCCTGAAAAATCCTCATGTGCAGCAGCGATGCCTCCTGGGGAAAACAGGATCAACTCCATGGGCCCAATAATAGAAAAAGAAGTGGGATCTAGTAGTGTAACTGGGGAAGGGGGGGTGAAGAAGGCACCAGCCCCAATGGGGGCTATTCTGCCTCTCTTCACTCTGGCCATCTGACCCCAAAGCCTGGGGCAGAACACGTCGGCCTCCCTGGACACATCGTTGCTGACCTCAGGATTGCTGTTCTCAGGCCAAAAAAAAGCTTTAAAAACCAGCTTCAACAGGAAACTGCAGAACAAGCGATCTCCCACAAACTAGACTGAGTTAAGTGTGGCTGAAATGGGGACTGTGGATTCTTATCTCGTTACCTGGATTAGCTTTTGTGACCTCCCCCCTGCCTTTTCCTATGGGTTTCCTGCTAATTTTCTCTTCTTTCTCTCTCCCTCTGTCCCCCTTGTCTCTTGTATTTTAATTTCTCTCTCCTCCTTATACTCTTGCTTTATGCATGTCCTTTCACAGCCTCTGATGCTTGCAAAAGCTTGTGCTCTCTATATGTATATCTTATTTAGTCTGTAAAAAAAAGGTGCATATCTACCCTGCCTTCTGACTGGCTTCAGACTAACAGGAGTAACTACCTCTTTACCTGCTCCAGCGGCCACTGAGGGCTGGCCAGTCACCACACCTCTGCCAAGCGTCCATAAGCGCAGACGTCTGCCCTCTGTCATTGCACCTGTGTTGGGAGGGGAGCTGAGCAGCTGACACACTTATGAGTCCTATCAAGAGGTGCAATCCAGTCCATCGCCAGTGGCCAGACCGGACTGATTGCACCCGATCCTGTCCAATCCATCGCCATGTTCCCACCCAACCACCTGCCGTAGGATGCGACTCTCCAGTGAGACGAGGCTTTTGTCTCATGCGGTTACATAGGCCTGGTTTAGGCTCAGTGGTCTTGCTCTCCTGAGATCCAAGTGGCAGGCTTTTTTTTTCCCCTTCAGACCCTCTGTCTCTCCCTGCTCAGTTTTTAACTATTATAAAGCCTCTTGCTACAGAGTTCCCATCTGATAACTCCCAGAGTTTCTTGATGCTGTGTTTAGAAAGCAGGGTTTTAAACCTAGTGCTTTATGAATTAACACAACACGTGGTTGATGAATAGTAGAAAGGTTTGTTTTAATAACTACCAACAAGCTACAAAACTAAATAATAGAAAAAGACTCTCTTTCCCAATATAAAACAAGCTATTGGTCCTTACTATTCGCTTCGCTGCAGAGATCTTTACCCGATGCAGGCAGGAAGCAGTTCTTGTACAGCCTCAAAGCGTGGATCCTTGTGCGCTGGGTGGCAGGATGGCTTGGTCTGGACTGCACACATCTCGCTGGCAAATCTGCTTAGTTTTTATACTGTTTAATTGTACAGCTTCAAAGCATTTTTCCTTGATGGCTGGCCAATTAGAGTGCAAACAAACGGGGACATAAAGGTTGATTATCATAACACAACTGTTAAGTGCCTGGCTCCTGTTCTTGATTTGTCTAGGTGTGAAGACTGGTTTTTCTGCAGCCCCTGCAATTATGGGTCGATTTACAGGGGATGGGTCTGAGTGGTCCAACAGGATCCTTAGAGGTGTCACCAAACCTGTTTGGGGGTATTTGTATATCCATGGGGCAAATTTGCGGTAGCCTATACCGGTGCTGGTCTATTTGCAGAGCTCCAGACATACAGCGAATGATTGACGCGTTGCAACACTGTAGAGTGACATCGGATGCCTGTTTTGAGAAATGTGAGGATGTCGTACAGAACATCCTCCCTATATTCAATGCACCTTTTACAGGTTTCTTTTGAGTTGCATATTTAGCCTTTTGTCTTTTTTAGCTGCTAGGTCAATTGAAATGCATATGTAGTTTCCTTGGCTCACTGGCCCAGCTTTTCTTTTGGTCCTCTTAGCTTGGAAATACACATGTGATGAGCATGTCAGGACTCTGCCAGTAATTTTAACCACTTTAGTATTTTATGGCATGGGTCCGGTATGGGGTACCGCGAGCTCCAGTGTCTTGATGCCTAATGGGTTGCAAGCCATTAGTGGATTTTCTCGTGGCAGTCCGGTTACCACAACCCAGTCTCGCCCCAGCCAGTGTCTTGCATTTTTCTGCAAGAGACACTGTCCAAGCTTTCACGGCTTTCATGTGCAGTGGATAGCACTCCAACGCCCCCACTGCCAATGGCTTATCAACTCTGTGTCTGAGGACAAGCCATTAGAGCTGCTCGGAGCAGTTAGTGTAGCTAAGGTGCAGTGATCAGGGCAGCAGCCCCTGCCACCAGCTTAGGCAGACGGGGCTGGAAAAATAGCACCTGCCACCACTGCCAACTGGCTGCACCGCTGCTGCCGGGAGCCGAGCCACTCCGTTACACCTCTGGTCCAGAGCCTCTGACTTTGATGCCTGGAAAGGTAGGGCTGATTTAATTGCCTTAGCCAGCAGCACCGTAAGCATCCAGCCTGCAAAGGGAACAGCACTAATGGAGAACTGCCGTTTTCCACAGTTTCGGAGCAGCTCCAATGATCGCAGGTTTTTGGAAGGCAAAATAAAACGCTTATTAGGGCTGCTGGGAAATTGCTGGATGCTGTTGTCTTGAGGCTCTCTCCTGGTTCACACGGGAATGTCTCCTAGCATACGATACTCCCTGGCTGGGCTGGAGTCATGAATCCAGCAGCTCTGCTTCTGCGTAGCTGAGGCTGGTTTGGGAGTTGTTCCTAGTCTCTACTCTGCTCTTATCTCCTTGCTTTCGTGGCGTTGTCTGACTTTGTGACCCCCTTCTTGGCAGCAGAGCGTACTCGGAGTCCCTGGAACGATGGCGGAGGAATCTGCAACCATCAGCCAGGAGGGGACAAGTGAAGTGGCTCTGAGCTTGCAAACGCCTGTCTCCCGCGGCAGGTGAACGGATGTTTAGGTTGTTATTGGTAATGTCAACACCCGGCACTGGTTTTTCAGTTGTGCTTCACCTAGAAGAAGGGTTGTGGTGCAGTTACTTAGGGAGCAAGAGCCAGCCAGGTGCCGTGTGCGAGCTTAGTGCTGAAGGTGTCGTAGGCACTTGAGTGATGAATGGTGATGAGATCTTTGCTCTGCTCTTTCCAGGCTGGCCGGTTTCTATGCAGGTTTGTTAAAATTCACAGCTCCTGATGGTTGTCAAGTGTGCCTGGCCATTAAAGTTGCAATTTGGGTGGTGAACCTGGAAAAGAGAGAGGACTTCTCTCTTCCTTGATTTAATGTACTAACCTTCTCTCTGGATCTTGTCCTTAGCGGCTGGGCTCTTGCTGAGTGGGTTCGACCTCTTTCTGCTTCGGTCATGGGAATGTTAAAGCTGCCAATAAATAACTCGTACATCGAGTATCTGAGCTGTCAGCATTATTCCCCTCTCTTTAGGGATGCAGCCCTTGCGTACCGGTGCTGTTTCAATTACAGAGACTTTGCAAGCACGAACAGGAGAACTTTTACAATCTTTTCTCCGGTGCCTGATGAAGGGTGTGTGTGGCTCAAAGCTTGCAATTAAAGATTTTTCTTTTTTTTTCTTTTCTTTTTTTTTTTTTTTTTTTGCGAAGATCTAGTTGGTCCAATAAAAGAGATCATCTCTACTCCAAGTCCTGATTGCCTTTTGCGAACACTAGTGCAGTCCCCCTGGAAGTTAAGGAAGTCGCCTTGTTCCCAGTTTGCAGGCAGGGAAAGGCCACGTGCCCCTGGACAAGCTGGGACTAGAACGGGAATCTCCTGGCCCTGTTCCTAGACCTTCTAGGCTCCCTTCTCCGAGACATCAATTTTAGGTTGCTCTCAATGTAAAGCTGTCATAGTGGAAGGGAAAATCGGGCTGTTGGCTCCCGTGGGTTTCCCGAAAGCTCTCTGAAGTTATGTTGTAATTACAGCACTTGAAGACCAACCCCAGGCCTGCCTCTGGTGCAGGGAACGTCTGAGGAAAGCCAATATCGCTGCTTGAACTTGTCAGAAACCCTGCGTGAGCCTTGGGACGGAGCAGAAATGCAACCCAGAGAAAGGCAAGTGCCCTCGACATCCCCAGCACGTGCTTCCCCGAGGCCAGAAGACTCTGACTTCTTGCCTTCTGTCGTTCTTGCTGGAGTCTTGTGTCTGGTTTTCATCTGTGTCTCTCCGCTACTTGTCCGTGGCAATAACGGGCACGTGCCCTACCACGACTGCTCGGCCCTAAACTCCAGCAGGGCTTGCTCGCCGACCCGTAAACTAAGGGCACTTCGTCTTCTCTTCCCAAGCCAGCCGGAAGCAACCTGGCGGGCCCTGCAGCGCAGTCTGGGTGGCCGGAGGTGGCCGGACCGTGCTGAAGGGTTCAGGGTCTCTCTGGTGGCCGTTGGACTAGGAGAGGCAGGAAACACGCTCTTGTGCCTCTTGAAGCGGCTCCTGTTGTTGCTGGGCACGGAACGAGGCTCGTCTCTCGCAGCGAGGGTGCGGGTGCTGGATGACCACAGCACTTATTTGCCTTGCGGGGTGTGCTCGGAGCCGGGGACACGCAGCATTTCTATTGTTTACGAGAGGGAAAAGCTTCCTCCGTACAGCGTGACTGTAACTGTGCAGCGCTCGCTCGATGGCAGCCCCTTGGTCACCGAGACCACGGTGCAGTTCTTGAGGAACAGCACGGAGCAGGCTGGAGAAGACCATCTCCGGAGCTGGACGTCCCGGTTGGTGGCTGAAGTTTTAAGAAGGCTTCACTGCAGCGGCAGGGCCCCTGACGAGTCGCAGGCCACTGCCAGGAGCCTACCCATGCTCTTCATAAAGCCTGAGCAGTATCTGGAAGGTGGTTTTGTTTGCTGATATCAAGCCGCGGCGATCTGCTAGGAACCACTGCAGGCAGCCGCCTTTGGGGGAGCTGCCTGTCATAGGCACCCCTTAGAGGTCTCCTTTTTATCTGTCCGATGCAAAAGGAAAGGTGTGCCGTGTTAAGGGTTCAAATGGCCTAAGAGGCAGGGTGATGCTTTGCAGAGCCATGGATTTACTTCTCGCCTTCCCCCTTTGAATGCAAACCTGGATGGAGGTTTGACCCTCGTTGATCAAACCTAGTCCCAGGCATCTTTCCTTCTCCCAGCCTTTCACAGCGGCTATCCTCTGCTCCTAGCACCTTGGGTTTGAGGGCAAGGGTCAGAGCACTTCTGCATGGAGGAATTGCCGTTCCGGGTACACCTGGGATGGGGTGGAGGGCAGGCACTGCAGGGTGCTGGGATCCATCCTGCAGACATCGGGATCACTTTTTATCCTTGCTTCACCAGGGAAGGGGAAGCAGCAGCTAGAGTCGGGTAGCTCTTTCGAAATGACGGTGCCTTCCACAGATCCTACGTGCATCTAAAATGCACCAGGAGAACAAGGGAGGCTGATAAGCGAGGGTGGCTGGAAATCAGTGGCGTGCTGTGGAAAGCCACAGATCTCCCCTTCTTCAGAGGGCCTGGCCCGGTGACAGCAAAGAGCCCCAGGGTCTCTCCAGCCCTCCGAGTGGCTCTGGAAGACATCTGGAAGGAGTCTTAACTGTGTGGAGAGCACTTCTTACATGGGATGGAAGTTGTTAGGATATAAATAAAAAGGTGTTTTATAATGACCTGGGCCCTTCTTTTTTTTTTTTCCTCCTCCCTTCTTTCTCTCTCGCTGTTTTGGTAGAGTCTTGCTAAGCCTGAGCATATTTGCCTTGATTGGCAATGTGCATGACATTTTACCAGTGGAGGAGGTGGGCGGCATTTCTGACGCTGCCACGATCCTCTGTGACAGGTGGGGACGTGGTAAAACTTCCGGCACTGGCTTAATACCAATGAAGCTTTGAGATCCTGGGGTGAAGGGGCTGTGGGAGTTGAAATGAGGCCTTGTGAAGGGCAAGGGTTTGGTCTGAGACCTGGGAGGAGGTTGGCATCAGTTCTTTGTCCCTCCGGCCCTATTCGCTCTGCTCTTTCAACAGCATTTCGTTGTGTCGGTGCGAACTCGGAGCAATAAATCTCTGATGCTGCCTTTTACATCCATCGCTCTGCAGCAGCCCTGCAAACTCTTAAGCAATTAATGCTGAGGTCTACTGGCTGCCAATGAGGCATTTGCTTGGTCTAATCTTGCGTGGTGTTGATCATGATGGATTGCATTCTGTAAGCACCTTTTAAAAATTTTTCTCCTGTTGCAAAGGAGAATTTGGCTGCTGGCTCGGCTGGCTGTGGTCCACCCTGGGTGATTAATCTTTGATCTGTTGTGTCTCACTGGGAATGAATTGGGACCTAATAGCTATTTAAGCTAGAAGAGTGGTAAGTAATCTAACAGCTGAGAGGCTGCCATTAGGGAAGGGGTGGCTTAGTTTCTTCAGGCAGCTGAAATTAGTTTGATGGTATGGGCACCTGTATATGAGTCTGCTTTTAGTGCCTGGCACCCATTGCAGTTCTCTTGCAAAAAAAAAAATAAAGCATGCATGAGGGGCCTGTGATGGGACTGAATAAATGTTCAACTTAGTTTTAAGTGGGCAAAGAGAGCGTCCGCACTGCTCTTCTGTATCCTGGTGGAGGGCGGGATTGCGGGGAGCTCGTAGCAATGGCAGGGAGCCTGTAGAGGGGGAAGACATGAATAAGTTCTCCTCTTCCCTTCATCTGTATGGTTCTGGCAGCTTATACGAGGTAATTTGCTGATAGCACATGCGGGAGCTAAGGTAACTTGTGCTAGAGGCACCCACACGATGGAAAACACTGATACAACAGGAGGTTGCTGCACTGACTTGTACCTATATCAAGCACCTGGATAACTGCCATGCTGCCTTGCCTGCGGGGTACTAAAATATTAGTCCTGTTGCTTCAAACACTTGGGAGCTGGGCAGTCTGGATGCTGCTGGGCTATGGAAGACGACTTGCCTTGACCCGAGAGCAAGCGCGTCTGTGAACGGAGGGGGTTGGATTCAACCAACACGTACCATACTTAGACTCCTGGTGGCCCCTGGCGAATTTTAGTATCCAGCCCCCCCTTTTGCTAGAGATGATGATGATGATAAAAATTACCATTTTTGGGCCCCTTTTCTGTCCGGGCCGCCTGGTTCTCCCATGCCTGTGTCCGGCGCTGGATTGACACACACTGAGATCAAATCCTTGCAAAGTTGGGGTGATTGCAAGAGGAGCTCCCAGACTGGGCCTGTTTCTCCCTAAATAGTGTACGTGCCTCTTATTCCCCTCCAAGTGTCCTGAGGGCTGGTCCGCTGAGAGAACAAGAGACTGCTACTGCTGTCAGTAAAGGGTGTTGCTACTTCAGGGCAGCTCTTGGGGTACTTTGCCGCAGCCCATTACAAAGGACTGCATTAATTCTGCGACTGTCCTCTTCAACTCCTCCACCTTCGCAATGCTTCAGCCCCTTCCCCTTAGCACTGGGGGAAGGAGACGGTGAGAGGAGACCCCCTGTTAACAGAGCAGGGCAGATTGTGCCTAGCTGAGGACACTTGACCCCTACTCGTTCCAGTCCAACACACAATGAGCCTTCTCTGTGACGTGCCACTTCCCGCTCCGGGTTGCAAACGCCTTTAAACAAGCAAATACCATACGTACTTGCATATCACGCACACCTCTCCCTTTATAGTTATCCAGAGCTGGGTTGCGTGGAGGAGGGACAGAGTCTGCTGCTCAGCCAGAAGCTGAGGTCTAACCTTCTCGCGACCGCTGGCAGCTTGGCAGAAGTTTTTAGCTGGGCAGGACTGGGCGGGTGAGCGGTGCCGATGAATAGATTCTGCCCCTGCCCCATGCAGCCAGCATTCAGCCTTGATGCTGGGGAAATCTTTTTCTTTTCTTACTCTGCCTTCCCTAAACAAGGTCCATGTCTTATTTGGGGGTTAAGGGGTGATATGCAAGACATTACGGTAGCCATTTCTGTCATTGCGATTACATAGGAAGGGATGCTCCCTGGCTAGGTACTGGAAGGAGCCTGTTGCAGTAGTTCAGCCAAGATCTCAAGGGCATGTGTGTACAATGTGCTCTGTCTGGGGCATGTTAGAAATGTGCTGATGAAGATGATCCAGTGGGTCTCTCTGACTGCTCTCCAGCATGGTGGTGAAGGGGTGGGGGTGGGACAGGAGTGCCTGGGGTCCCAGCTCTGGCTAGAGCTCACGGCTGCTGTGGTGTAGACATACCCCACGTCTCCTCATGTCCGAGGTTGGGAAGTTGATGCAAACTGGGAATGGCTCCAAGGCGAAGGGGTTGGAAAAATCAGGAAATATTGCTGGAATTCTTCTGAAATTTCAAGGGAAAATGTTAATGCTTATTGACAGCTTTTTTGATGAGCTCTAGGGCTGCCTAAAAACGTTAGTCTCCAATATCCACCAGCAGATTTGGCTGGCGCCTCTGGCCAGGGAGTGGAATTCTTGATGGGGAGGGAGGAATTCGCCAGACTGAGACTTCGGAGTTGAAAGCACACTCCCCGCTCCCTCCAGAGCCAAGCCGATGGCTGCAATCACTCCTGTATATTAGTTCTTCCAGCCATCTGTGTCGTGTGCGTCGAAGAAAGGTGTTCAATCCTGTGTGGGTTTCCCAGGCTAGTTGGGAAAGCCTCTGCTCTCACACACAGTGCTGCGCACCAGTGAGAAGATGCTGACCTGGTGAAGTGGCCAGTAGGAGAGGATATAGAAAAATAATCTCCCACCACTGACATATGGCAGATCTGGCAGGTATCCTCTAGTTCGACCTGAAGTATCCTCAGTGCTTAGACTAAGCTCATCGGTGTAGTTGGAGTGCTAGAGGCAGTTTGATGTGTCCCAACCTGACGTCCTCTTCTTTGGTTTCGGACCATCTCCGGTATGTTCGGAGACAACACCTGGCTCTGCCTCCTTCAAGCTGGAGGTGTTTTATGGTGTAAACCTCTCTGTGTGTTGGGATGCAAAAGAAAGTCCTCCCGAGTTTGTCAGCTCCTTTTGCAGGAAATGAATTCATGTCTTGACAAAGCTCCCAGCACCCATAATGACCGAAACCACGCGGATGTCCAGGATGTGTCTGGTGAGAATGGAGCTGGCCATCCCCCCGCCAGTGAGCGAAGAATAGACATCTCCTGACATTGCTGTCCCCTCTTCCGGTTTTTATTCTCCTGCTGGCTGTAATGGAGATTTCGGAGCACAGGGGGGCACTCTCGCTATGGCTTTCAAACCCTTGCTGTCCATGAAAAGAGGAAATTCTTGGTGTGTTTTTTTGGTGGAGGTGGCTGTGCGTTGCTGAGCCTCAACAGGCATTTTCTTCCTTCTAATTTTCCTCGGCAAGGCAGGGAGGGAGGGAGAAGTCTCCAAATAAAAAGTGGGAGGATTTTCTTCTGCATGTGGGGAAGGAACAGCAGCTTCAGCACCAACAGCCCCTGGGGGCCACAAGCGAGATCAAGCCATGGCCTGCGTCTGCACATGGCCAAGTACCCCGTGCAGAGAACGTCACCTAGCGAAACAAGGATGCTACCCTGAACTCTTTCCAAAAAAAGCCTGTTAGTTGTCTTCCCCTTGAAGGTTCAACCTCTTCCCCCTCCTCCTCGGAGTCATCTTGAGGAGATGGGTCAAAAGGCTCGGCAGTCTTGGCAGAGAAGCCTGTGCTCTCAATTAAAAGTGAAAAAGAAGACGGAGACGGTCGAGTTTAATTGTTCAACTCCTGTGCTATTTTTGCTCAAGTGCTACACTTGAGGGGCTGTAGACGGACATGCTGTACCAGGTAGATGCTGCAAAGTCACAGGCACTACATGGGATCTCAAGATCCACTTGTCTTTTCAATTTTTATTTTATTTTTATTAACTTATGTCCTTTCCCCGAGCTCACGCACACAGTGGCCGGCAGATGCAAAAGCTGAACACCCAACCCATTTTTCCTGCCTGCATGTGTTCGTGATGTGTGTGCATGCACATCGCAACAGGAAGCCCATAAAAACACTCCTCTTACCAGCACACAGTCTATTTGCATTGTTCTTGCTTTATATGTATTAACTCTCTGCATTCAAATGCATAATGCAAAGCACCAAAGCCACGCACTTAAGAGAAATGCAGCAAGCAAACATGTGGTGGCTTAAAGGGTAATGTGATTTTGCAGAGAGCCAGGAGGAGGGATGCATCAGCTACAGCTCAGTAGGCTTTCTCCTCCCAACAGCTGTGCAATAGATCATGAACATATGCAAAAAAATCAAGTGCATCAAAGCCATTTGGCAGCTTACCTTACCAAATTCATAAATTCATTTCTATTCCTCTCGTAAGGGGGAAACCAGTCAATCCTCAAGGCTATCTGTCTTTGTCTCTCATCTGGCCACATCCTTTCATAAATCTTCTCCTGTAAGCCTGAGCTGGTGATTACGAGGTTGAGATGTAATAATACTTAGCACCCGTGAATAGCTTTGAGAGCCCAAAGTGCTTTAGGAACAGACATGGCTTGATCTTGGCAAGCCGGGGCTGCTTATTAACTTTATTTTATAGGCACAGGAAACTAAGTCGGGGCCTCTGCGGGGAATTTTAGTGTAGGCCAGTGGTGGAGCCGTGATCTGTTCTCAGTGGGGCAAAGAAGTAGCGTAGCCATGCTGGAAGCCTGAGCTTGAGATAACAGGGCCCCAGTGAGTTAAACATGGCACGATCACATAGTCCAAGCATCTCGGCCCCAAGGAGCTTATTGTCTTTGTGGGCATTTTAAAGGGCATTTGGGGGGGAAAAGGTTGAGAACAGAGAAGCAAATGGTGATCTCAAGGGTGTGCGATGGACTAGAACAAGTGGGTGTCCGTGCTCCTTAGTCCAGTGACCTACACTTTGGCTCGTGTTGCTTCTCAGGGAGACGAGAGGGACTATGCTGCCTTTTCTGCCATTGAGTATAAACAGCCATGCTGAGCAATTGCCCTTGGGCCACCTAGCAAACCAGTGACAGCAGGGAGTGGATCCTGTGCCTCCGGGCCCAGATTCAGTCCATTAGATGGAGCAGTCTGCCCTGGGCTGTGAAATGGGGGGAGATGGAGCCCCTTGCTGCATGCACACACTCTGCTGCTTGTGTTTTTGTGAGGTTGCCTTTGCCTCATGTCCCAGTTGGCTTGCAGGGCAGCTGGAGCACCTGTCCCAGAGCTCCTGGAAGCAGTGGATACTGGGAGGCTTGAAAGGCAACTCACGGAGCGCGTCTACATGAGATGCTTACTGCGCATTAGCCTAATAACACTGTGCGGTAGCAAAACCCATGCTAATAGCCTACTGTGCCATGTTATTAGGCTAATGCGCAGTAAGTGTCACTAAATAACCATGCACTGGTGCTACTGTGCAGTAACTCTAGGTACTGTGCATTTAGTTAGTACTTTATTAAGCAAGTACTAAACTAAATGCACAGTATCTAAGGCGCATTAATGAATATGTAGACGCACCAATGCAGTGTGCTCCATGCTGGCACAAATGGAGGTGGCTCAGGCTATAGTGCTCTTGAGTCATGCTGAGAAAGCAGCTGTGATCCAAACTGCACTTGGCACTTAGGAGGTTTTCATGTGGTTTCCTTTAGGAATGTGCTAGGGGATGGGCACGGTTCTTGGGGGAATCGATCCCGCTTAGTCCAACAACCGGATCTGAACCCAGTACCTTCAGCTCTAAGGGCAACCTGCTCACCTGGGACTCGAGTTCCTTCATGGGGTTTGAAAAAAATCCCACGCTTGCTTACTACTGTAGCTGGGTGCGGTGGCTAATCTCGAATATGCTGCTAGAGGAGGCAAAACCCCGTGATGTACCAAGGTGCCGTACAGTAGCACGGCAAAATCCCAGCAAGGCAACTAGAAAGCATCTATTGAGGAGTCTGCAGTCTTGCAGAAAGCTGTTGCTTCCCTTCCCATCTTGCACCAACCTGACATCAAGCCTGCCTCTTTGTCAGCTAGGCAGGGCCACTTTCTTTTTTCTTTTCCTATTCCCTACTGTCTCTCTCTCTTTGCCTCTTCTTTTCTTTTTTCCCCTTTTTCCACTCCCCGTTAAAGAAGCAACTCTGCGGGGCTGCCATCTGTTTACTTTTTGGACTCCGAACTTGCTGAAATGTGTTTCACTGGATGAAGCAACGCAGAGTAAAAGAACAGAGACTGGCAGGCTGCGTGGTGAGCGGAAAGCCTTTTGTTGGGACTTTGTGGAGTTGGAGACCTCGATGATGGATGCGTATGCAATGGATGGTAATAGCTTTACAAGTATCCAAACATCGAGCAGAAGAATATATGCAGCCCAAGAGACCGAGAGACGCATGGAGGGCAGGACTGGCCCTGCTCACAAAGACATTAGGAGAGCACGGCGCTGAATGAAGTGCCGCAGGGTTCATATGGAGAGCTCTGTATTTGTTCAATGCGTTGGGGGCGGGAGGGGGGGAAGTGTAACCTGGGTTAAAATGAATAAATAAATAAACCTGTTCTGAATATACTGCAAAGACCCAGATTTGGGCTCAGAATATTGTAGTGGCTGGAAAAAAAAATGTTGATCCTAAATGGGGTTCATACTCATCTCCTGGAGGTTGTAGCAGGCTATGTGATTGGACCTGGAGAATTGTATTATTCTAGCTACCATCTTGCTTTCAGAGATGACTACTTGGGGTCTAGACCCATGAAAGACCTAGAAGGTATGGACGGAGTCGGTGAGGGGCTATCCTATAGGAATCCATTGTCACCAGCAGAAAATGGCCTGTCTTGAGGTCCATGGTTTAGCCTTCAAGTGGGTGGAATAGGGCTCTTTGCACAGACGTGTTTGATTTCAGCTTTGATCCCTTGATGTTGGCACGGCCTTTGTCCTGGACAGGCTGTCTCCTCCTATCCGCCCTTAGATCGGCTTGTCTAGTTGGCCTCAGGATCTTTGTATCCCAAAAGCACGGGTTTCTGCTGATTAACACAAGGCCTTTATTTCAAGGGAAAAGGAGACTTTCTCCCTTCTCCCCCTCTCCCAATAGCTCAGGCCATTCAGTGGAAGTAGACTTGGAGTTTGGTGCGGCGAGTATCTGCACAATCCTCCTCCTGCCCAATTGCTGATAGGACAAGAATGCTAGTCTGTCTTGCTGCCTGATTCACCCAAACCCTCGTGGGGCCATCCCTGGATTGTGGGCCGCATACCAGCTAATTTGCAGTGTCTAACACGTATCGCTTTGGACAGGAGTCTGGTGGCACTTGTCCAAGAAACGCACATGGATCCTATTTCCTCCAGAGCAACGAGTGAGTTGGCGGGGAGGTTTCAGCTTCATCAGACATAACCCAGCTTGCCTGTTCTTGCCTGTTTCAGAGAGTGAACCCCACTTGTGTCTTAGGGCTTGGCAGAGCAGGCTGCCATCTGCTCCACCTTGGGTAACGCGGTGACCCGAGCCTCTCTCTGTCAACTGGGTCCCCACGGGGCCATTGCAAGAAAAAAAAACACACGAAGGACTGCAAGGCGCCCAGGCATTGCAGTCAGCAGTGCAATATGAATACCTCAGCCAGTGAGACCTTCTGGGACATTGGCCCAGGGCATTTCAGTAGTCATGGAGCTAAGCTGGAACATGAGGCCCTCTTGCCTTTCTCCACCATAAGGTTTGGGCATGTTTTTGCTCATACCTGGAGCTTGTCCTGGCCCATTTCTGCCTGCTGAGCTTTGAATGAGTCTTTGTTTTGGTGGAGCCTGCCAGGGGACGAGCTGCCAGCAGGTGCTCAGCTGCAGGGGCCCTGGTCCTTTCCTCTGCAGCGGTGGCACCCTCCAGGGCCACCCGGGTGGGCTCCTAGCAGGTTGGGTGCTGCCCCAGCTTGGAGATGGCACCCGGTCTGATCCACCTCTTTCCCAACCCCAAGCTGGGGCAGCACCCAGCCCTCCTGGGCAACCCTGGAGGGCACTGGTGCCGAGGAAGGAAGGACCAAGGGCTGCTTGGCCTGCCAGCAGCTCACCTCTTGGCTGTGGGAGAGGTAGGCAGGCTCTGTTTGAGGGGGGAACCCCACTCCCCCAAAAAAGGATTGGGCTCCTCACCACTCCGAAGGAAGAAGTGGTGAGGTCCCTGATCCTTTTTTTTCCCTGTGGCACCTGCCCGCCTCTCCTGCAGCTGGGGCGGGGGAGCTGACAGCTGTATCATTGCAATTTGCAATGTCACAAATTAAATTAAAACCCCCAAAACTCTTGCACGTGTACCGTATGATGCCATTAAGACGCCCAGTGACATTTTTGTCACGTGTTCATGGTAATGGGGTCACGTGTACAAGTGCCTTACACATCTCTGCTGCTGCACTGCCATAGGCAGAGAGCGAGTGTGTATTAGCAACCCCAGACTTGCATTTTACCAGGGACTCAATGGATTTATGGCAATAGCACTTGATTTCTTGGGTACATCCCCAGTCTGCCTTCTGGAGAACAAATGCTAGAGCGCTGGGCAGACATTCCTCTTTCATTAAGAAAGAAAATAAAAAGGAACCAGCAAGGACCGCTGGGGAAGTGATCAAACTCCAGCCATTGCAGCCACCGGCAGCAAAGCATCTGATGGCTTTAACCAGGTGCGAGACTGACCCAGGCCACTGCTGTCTCGAACTGCCGGCAAGTGCCAAAGAATGTGCGAGCCAATCAAAGGCTTTCGTTAAATCAATAAACACCCTTCCAAGCGGCAGAGCCCTTTGCTCTGGCTTGATTAACACGGCTTGGAATGAAAACCAGATTGGGAAGGTGGCTGGGGGCGGCAGCGGGAGGGAGAAAAGGAAGAGAAATTTCAGTGGATGATGCCAGCAGCCTGCTTATACGTCTTGCATTGCAGACTGATCCCTGCTGGTGGTAACATAGGTGCAAACACGATCGGGACAGCCGTTGGATTGTCCCTGTTGGCCATGGCCAGACTGTCATTTGCTGGAGTTGGGATCCAATTAAGCCCTGCCTCTGAACAGCCCCAAACATCCAGCGGATTCGGATCTGAGCTTTTGTGGCTTGGGGTTGGCTGTAGTTTTTTACACCAAGTGACACACTAAGCTTGTACCCCCTTTAGCGCCATTGATTTTTTTTTTTTTTCAAACCAGTTACCAATCTAAGCCAGATCAGGCGAGGGTGTGCACTGGGCGAAGAGGACAATTCACATCAGCTTTTGACTGGTTTCATGAGATTTGATTTAAAAACCCATGTTTCTTAAGATGACATGAGCCGTGTATGGACAAGGTGGAAGGTGCCAAACACCAGGACTTCATCAATTAGAAGGGACCTCTTCTGAACAGGTCTGCCCAAGAGGCTGCTAAATAAAGGGTTGGGGGGACACCATGACTCGACCTCTTCTGGGTTGTAATCACAGCTCTGCCACTGACTGTCTGGACTCTGGGTGAGTCGCTTGTGTCTGCTGACAAGGCCCAGGTTATAGTTTGCCATCCGTATAGTGGGGAGAATAACCCGTTGCAGGGGTATAGTGAAGACGAGTTAGTATTCAGGCCAAACTATGGCTCACCTGTATGCATGCAGGTCTGCTACGGGTCAATGGTGTTGCACCCAACCCAGACCATAGGTTTGCTCCACAATTGGCAGAGCACTTTGAGAGCGTTAAATTCTTTGTCTAGTGCAGCGTGCATCCTACAAACCCTAATTATCCCACACGGGGGTCATTTTTTCCAAATGCCCATAATTATGTTGCAACCCTCCCTGCTCCCCCCATATTGAGCAACCTATATAACCTTTCAGCTATCCCTAGCCCTCTCAGTTATTTCCAGCCAGGCAACTTGCAGGCCTGTTGTCTTCCCAGTGACTCAGTAGTCTGGGGGGGTCCTGCAAGAGATCTGCATTCGAAGCCTGTTTATGTGTTTATTCCTTGTCTGGGCTTCACTTACCCCCAGCACAAAACCGCCAGCTCTAATGGACCATAATTGGCAGTTTCTTTTTCAACCCAGCCAGTCTGGGGAATGCGAGGCACTGGCACAGCTGGTAGAAGGCCCCAAATGGGAGGCTGTAGGTCAGGAGGGAATGAGGTGCATTGGCCAGGCTGCAGCAAGCCAGGGCAGTGCTAGAGGTCAGGCCGTTGGCAGAGCTGTGCGCCTGTCTAGCTTGGGTGCATGCTATCAGCCTTGTGCATTTGCAGGCAGGGCATTCGCTTGCTCGAAGTCTCCTCTCTCAACTCAATTTGATGTGGCAGCTGCCTCCCCCACCTCCCCCGCCGGCAGGGTGAAGTGTGAGGACACGCTCTCCCTTCAAGGAAGAAGACGCGTCTCGCCGCGGCGGTTATGTCATGCCACAGCCATTCTGTCTGCTTTGCTTTCCGTCCGACTCCTGTCCGCTCCTGTGCTAATGAGCAATAATCATGAATCTTCCTGGAAAGTCAGACGCTTTCCTTTCTGCTCGGCTTTCCGACTGTGGCCCCCCTCTGCGCACCTTCCAGATGTGGACGGAGATGGTCCTGAGTCAACATCCGTTCGGTGGCTTGTGCATTTATTCCAGATTTGGCAGCATCTCTGCTCGACCTTTCAATTGCCCGTCTCTGAAACGGAGCACAGTCCCGGGGTTAGGCATGACTGCAGGTAAGGCAAAGGTCATGGCCCATCAGGTGAGGTGGGACAGAAGCTGGGACATTGGGCAATTCCCATGAAATGCAGTATTTGGCTGGACAATGGGGTATTTGCCAGTGCAGCAAATGTACCCTTGGTGCCCATGGATCTTTCCCCATCCCTTCACCTGGAGACTGGCCATGCCCAGGTGATGTGATGCTGCTTCTCCACTGCAGGAGGATGCCAACAACCAGAGTCCTTCCTGCTCAGGCAGATAGTGGTACCTGGTGATGGTGATGGATGACATGGGGAGCTGGAACGGTCACCTGGGAGTGCCGAGCGCGAGGCCATCCATCACCTGGCGTGCTACCGAGTGAGCACCAGAAGGCAGCTCATTTCGTATAAAGCCTTTTTCATTTTGTCCCTCCCCTTCTGCCTCTTGGCCTCTCATTGTATTCAAACACCGTCCTGATGGGGAACGTTTGCCCCTTTCCTGCCATTCCAGCTCTGGAGAAAGCTCCCTGGATAAGGAAAGACAGCTTGGCTTGGTGGCGGGAGGATGGGTGCGGGTGACAGATCTCATGGCCTGTTTCTGTCTCCGCTGCTCCCCTTGCTGTGTGACTTTCAGCAAGCCGCTCTGTGCCCCAGGTTCCCCTTCTGAAATGGGGTGAGGCTGGCTTTGGGCACAGGCTTGTTATGAAACCAGTGCTAATAATATTTGCCAAGTACTTTGGGGTTGTCCTACTGGAGCTCTTCTCTCCCTGGGTAGTTGGGTGAGCCCTTGCAGTGAGCTCCTTGCTAGGGAAGGGGTTCCCCAGGGAAAGGGTCTCCCTTTTGCACCCACAAAAGCTGAAAAGCATGAAGCAGGGAGGGTTGGGAGCTACACAGGCCCCAAGGGTTAGCGGCTTTTCCACACTACATATGCAGCCCATACTGTTTTGATTATCCTCTTCTCCAGGCTAGCCAGCTTATGCCTGGAGATTGGGAGTTGAGTGCTGGAGCCAGTGGAAAACTAGAAAGCTACTTGGGAAAACCTGGGATGCTCTTGTGGGGTTCAAGGCCCAGTCTAGCCTGGCTGTGGGCAGTCAGGGGATGGGTCTTGTTCACTTTGTCCTCATTTGTGTAGTCTGGGGATAGATGGGGATTGCAAGATGGTAGATGCCAAAGCTGGTGCTTGGGGTAGGGCGCAGGGTCCTCACTGCAGTGGCTCTCCCTTAAGTATCTGCAGCAGAGGGCAGCATTGCAGCAGCAAAAAGGAGAGTTTCCTCGCTAGCTTTTCCTCCTCCTTTCCCCTAGTGTGACCGTGCCACTGTGTGTGTAGTTGCTGTGCCACTGTGTGTAGTTGCAGCAGCAAGCAGAAGGCATCTTAAAGACCATGCTCAAATAAGAGCTCCTGTGCTTGGAGAGGGAGCAGCTCCTATGGGCAGATGACACGGTGGTGCGCTGCATTTGGACAACAGAGCAAACCTAAAGCCAGAAGTACATCAATGCACTAGAAAAGTAACTGGCTTGAAAAGGACGGTTGAATTCAACTCCACGAGCAAGCAGCCAGCCAGCCCCGAGCTGGTCGCAGACAAGCCGTCCCTGCAAATCACGTGATGAAAACATATGAATTGTGCCAGTGACCAACAGGATAGAAGTGTGGCACCCTCCGAGTAAATTCTCATTGTCCAGTCTTGAGGATAGCACCATCTCATTTCTGGAAGTTGGACCGCAGTGTGGAGCTACCCAACGGCTCTTGAGCCTGACCCATGAATTGGACCTACATAAGACGGGGCAGCGGTGACCTCGTGCAGAGCTGGGAGCCGGAATCATTTGCAGAGGAACGTGGCCCAGCGTCAAAGCCAAATACGTCTGGGTGAGCCAAGGTGGTGCCCTCCTCTGAAACGTGGCTTTGTCAAGGCACGTCCCTGTTGCCAGGCTGAGTGTCTGCAGGCCCTGCAGTTCCAGCACAATTGACCCCCAAGCCGATTTTTTTGCTGCACGGATTGCATGCGGCATCTTCCCAGCCCATCCTGACTTAGATCTGCGAGTTTTAGACAGATGCAACGCAGGGCCTGCTGCTCCATTGCTCTTCATTGACTTTCAGCAGAGATCGGAAATGCTGCTGAATCAGACCGGCTCCCATTTCACGGGGCGTGAACGACTGCACGAGATGGAGGGCACTGGCGAATCGGGCCTCCAAGGTGTGATCTGTCTGTAGCACCATCGTTGTGCCTTCCCTAACACACGGTTGGGAAATAATTTTTCCTGTAGTTGAAAGGGTTCATTTGAAGGGAGCGGGAGGAGGCTGTAGTTTGCCTAACAGACTACAGCATTTTGCCACGCTCTTTTTCTGCACCCCCAAGCTGTGAGCTGAATGCTGTCGCATCTCTCTTTTGGCAGACGAGCCAGGCTCAGGCTTATCCCTGCCTGGATGATCCCCCACCACTGCACAGCCCCTGAGCAAGGAGGGCAATATATACATTCATTTTTTGAAATTGGGTGCCATTCAATTCACAAAAGTTACAGAGGGGACTTTGAGTCCAGGGAGGGCTCTAGAGTGCAGATCCTCACGACACGTCACATCTCCGCCTCCTGGGGTGTGCAACACAAACACACCATGCTGCAGGGAAGTCTCTTGGTGCAAAGGCACTTTGTCCCTATGGCACTGTTGTCACTGCAGGGTGATAGCACGTTAGCACCTCCAAGCACTTTATTTCTCCATGTACGATGGTCCCTGTTAAGCTGATCCATGGTCTGTGGGTAAATGGCCCTGGCCGGTTCCTTGGTGAGCAGCACGAGTGCACGTGACCTGAAGTACAACACAGAATCATAGAAATCATAGACAATGAAGGTTGGCAGGGACAGCAGGAGGTCACATCTAGTCCAACCCCCTGCTCAAAGCAGGACCAGCCCCCAACTACATCATCCCAGCCAAGGCTTTGTTGAGCTGGGCCCTAAAATCTTCCAAGGATGGAGAGTCCACCACCTCTCTGGGTAACCTGTCCCAGTGCTTCAGCACCCTCCTAGTGAGAGAGTTTTTCCTAATACCCGACTTAAACCTCCCTTGCTGCAACTTGATAATATCATTACTCTCAAACTCTTGCCTGTGGCTTCTCCCTCTTGTGTTGTCATTTGTCTTTTAGTTGCTGGCTTGCAGCTTCCAACCATCTACCATGGCCTGGGAAGGGGTAGAGGAAGGGTGACCACCACCGAGTGGGGAGGGACAGAGCTTTTGTCCCCTCTTGGGGCAGTCGTCAGAGGCCGTCTGCAGCCTCGGGGAGTTGGCTTTGCATCTGTTTGACCCTGCTCCCACCTGGAAGATCATTTTTGCACCCAGGAGGAG
>NW_005842399.1:264932-293849 GCF_000455745.1 Alligator sinensis | reverse complement strand
GATCCCCTGTGTACCTTGAAAATCCTGTAAATACACCAACGAGGCCTTCTTCCCTTGCCTTGAAATGGAGGCGTAGAGGTGAATTGGATCTGATCCGTCTCCAAGCATCTTTGCTTCGCCAGCCTGTTTTCTGTTTGAGCCACCTGCGTTTGTACATGCACATCACGTCACCTGCTTTGGTTAGTTTGAACTGAAGCTGGTTTATGTGTGTGTTGGGGGATGGAGAAATTGGATTTTTTTGGGATAAAAAAAAGTCTCCCCCACACCCCTTCCCCTGAGGACTCTTCTGTCTAGTTCTTCTTTCCCTCTGTGTGTATTTTTTCTGTTTAATATGATTTTTGTAAAAAAAACGCAAAACAAAACATATCATTTCCTTGATTTAATATAGGTCAATTATGGCTCTTAGGCTGTTAACTTCATCACCGCTCCTTCCAAAAAAGACCTTAGTAAAATAAACTAACATCCCGGCATACCAGAGCAGAGCTCAGACAATAGCCACTCGCTGGAGCTCCGCTGCAATGTTAAAAATGGGACCAAGAGGAGGTTCAACCCAAGATGTACATTAGCCCAAGCCCTTAGCAACATGACCCTAGCCCTGTGGGTGGAAAACCTAAAGCCTCTGTCACACATGCCCTCTAAAATATCTCACCACTTGTTGTACATCTGCTGACGGATACCAACTGGAAAGGAGATTAGCTCTCAGACTCTTGCGCTGGGCTGTCTGCCCCTCCTAATGAGGAACAGATTGAAAAGTTTGTCTGTTTTAAAGCATGGTACTGTACCTAAAGCGCAGAGCAGAGCAAATAGCAAAATCAGGCGGGTCGGGAAGGCACGGAGTGGACTGTGTTTGGTTCTCGAAGTATGTGCCAGGGTTATGAAGCAAGAGCTGACAGCGAGGCGGCATTGCAATCCAGGGCTAAGAGGCATGCATCTGCAGAGACATGGTATGAGCTCGATGCTTGTCATGTTAACGAGGTGCTTGGCTGCCCAGTCCCGCTCTTCACCCTTGGTCCTGCTCCTGGAGTGGAGTGGAAGAGATTCCCCATCCCCATCCTCATCCTTGCAAGTCGGGGCTCTCTGTTTTCTCTTGTCTCGTTCTTCCATTTTCCACCTTACTGCGTTTGGTGACTGCACTGGGGGCAGATCAACCCCTTTGTCCAAGCTCTTTGCCTGACAGTGCATTGAATCATGAGAGGTGAGAGGTTGCTTCCCCTGCTGGGATCCCAGTCAAGTGCTCTGCTTGGTATCTTTGCAATCTCTGCCACGGCCTGTTTTCATTGCAATCTGAAATGCTGCGTGGAAGCCCATCGTCCTTCCTGGGAGGGGGTATGAAGACACTTCATCACGCATGTTCCCCAATGATTAGGAGATGTGACATCCTATCCTTTTCCTGATCAACGTAGTGGATGGATCCCTCGGCAGAGCCCCCCAGGAGCTCAACGGAGGCTCCAAGCATAGATCCAGCAGAGACTACGCAGGGCAGAGTCATCTTCCATAGAGAATAATGTAATGGGGAGGAATTTTTCCCTTTGCAGTTTGAACTGAAAACCATTTCCCCTTCCTGATCTTCTTGGTGGTTGGGACAAGTGACCCGTGATGCCCGCACAACCTGCATTTGTCTGGAACTGCTCAAGCGGCCACTGGAGTTTTTCACTCATTGGGTGTTTTTACACGCACATAGGGCTATCGGTGTCTTTGCTGCAGGACGTGAGAGCGCTCCCAGCTACCTGGGAAAGGGGTAGGAGGAAGTTTGCATCCTGGTTGGTTTATGGTATAACTGTCCCTTAGGGAAGTGTTTGATTTTCCCCCAGCTTGCTGCTGTTGTGGACGGCGTAGTGGACTCCATAAGACGTAATCTTGACTCCATGAAGCATCATATTCCCATGGGACCAGGTGCTTTTCTTAAGCATCGGTTGGTGTTTGCTGCTTCTTTTTGGCATCAAATGAGCCCAGTTCAGGCTAGTTGGACTGGGGAAGGTGTCTGGATGATGGACACCTGGATTTTCAGCTGGAGCGTGTTAGCATTTGGAGCTGGGCAGGGCAGGTGTGACCATAGGCTTTGAGGTCCTGGTGCGGCTTCGTTTAATGCTGTAAAGGATTGGGTGGAAAGGGAAGAGGCATCACCCCTGTGCCATGCCGCACCGCGCTTTTGGAGACCAGCTGTGAATCCTCTCATTCCTATAGGTGACCTCAAGACAGCGGGGCAATTAGATGTCTCCGTCCTCCCGCTCGCCCCTCTTCATCGCCCCCCAAACAAAGCAGTCAGGATGCTCTCACCCAAGCTATGACGGGAGTGATAGCACCAAGGTGGTGAAGCAGCTCAGGACAGGTTTCCTCCCTCCGGCTCCGGCAGCAGCCCTGGGACCCACAGACCATATGTGTATTCATCGTTTATTATATTACAGGCTCCTTAAGTGCTTTGCCTCCTGGCAAGCGCCCAGCCGAGGAATGTTAACGTTTTTTCTGTGGCTGATTCCTGAGGGCCCTGGTCAGGTCCAGGCCTGGCCTTCTCCCTCCTCTCCACTGTTGGCTCTTACTTTATTTTATGTTTCTTTTCATCGGCGGTTGAATTGAAAATTAAGATGTGCTGGGACCTAATCCCAAATAAAAATGCCAATACTTTCCCTCCGGGGCCCTTTTATTTAACTTCCTAGGCAGACTGTGTACATTACAGCTGGGAGTGTGTTATATCGACATAGTGGCAGGGCTACGCGCCTCGTTGGAGCGGACTTGAACGCGGTGGCTGCGTACGGGCTGAGGAGCCTTAGGAAGGACTTGGGTTTATTTTTTGGGGAGGCCTGGGTGGGGCAGGGACCTGTATATCAGGCCTCATCTTCTACCCTGGCGTGGGAGACGCAGTAAAATAAAATAACAAGACCTTGCTTCTTGCCTGCCAATCCCAAAGTGCTTTACAGAGCAGGACAATAGCGTTATCTGTGTGCTGCAGAATGGGTAAACTGAGGCATGGAGCAGTGAAGTGACTTGCCCAAGGTTACCCAAAAGGGTTAGTGGCAGGGATCCAACCCGAGTCACCCGAGTTGCAGTCCAGTGCTCGATTCACTAGGCAACACTGCTCCGAGGTTGCAGGACTACTCCCGCAGAAGGCAGGAAACCGACCCTACATCAAGGGGGCGAGTGCCCCATGAAGCGGGGCAGTTATTTTGTTATCCCTCTTGCTGCCAGCCCGAGGGGTGACTGCTGCCTCAGTCTTAGGGAGGAGGGCTGGGGTTGGCAGTGCAGGTGCAGACCGTCTGGGAAATGCTCCCCCCTGGAGAACAGCGGGGGCACAGAGGGTCCGTGCTCTTGCTGACGCCAGTCTTTATAGGGCCAGTCTGGATAGGGCCAGCCCCTCAGCTCTGGGGTCTGTCATCCAGGCTGGCTTCCCCATCTCCCCCGCAGGAGACCACGACAGGCTGAGCGTGCCTCTAGACCGTCCCTCAAGCATTTGGAGCACGCTTGTTTCAGAGCAGTGCATGCCAATAAAATACATTTATAGGGACATTTTTTGAAGGGGGAAGGGGGGCACCCTGATAAATGATTTACCAGACCAGTCAGCGGTCCTGGCTATAACATTTCCGAGCTGGCAGTCCTGCACGTTTCTCGCTCTGTAGTGTATGGGGCATATCTCCTTCAGCCCAAGGACATGGACAAAGCCAGGGGTGGTTTGGTCTGGGGTTTGCAAAGACTCCTCAGCTTGTGTTTGCTAATGCAAAGGACAAGGTGGGCAGTGAGGTGGGGGGGAGAAGGGGCTTGCAAGCGGGTCACATATAACCGGGCTCCTAGCATCTGGACTGGAGGCAACTTTGGGGTACGCCCCTGGTTTCAGCTCAGTTCTGATGTGAAGGCACTTCACGGCTTGCAGGGTTTGGGGACCTCTGAGTTTTGCAGCATCACAACCTTTGTTCTGTGGGGGACACATCTCATGTGCTACTGCTAATTAAAAAGAAAGCCCACCGGCGGGGTGAGCCGGTGACTCTAGTTAGCAGCTGGTCCCAAAGCTATTTCAGGACACGCACAGGTTTGGCTCTTCACTTCAAGATTCAGGATACCCTGCCAAAATGGAGAAAACCAAGGTGGGCGGCCACCTGCTTGCTGGGACAAAGAAAGTGTCTATGTGGGATATCTTGGGAGGAGACTTGATTTGGGACCCTGGCGTCCAAGGGCAACAGCATCAGCACCTGGGCAAGAGAGCCGGCAAGCGCTGTGCTCAGCCTCCGAGCGAGGCATCACCCTTTCCCCCAAGCAGTGGGCAGCGCTGGCAGCTGGATTCCTTGCCCCAGTATTAAACTGGGCACATTTTGCTGCCGCCTGGTATGAAGCGTGTTGTCCCCAGCACTGACAGTGCTCCAGTCAGAGGCCCTAAATTTCTCCAGCATGAAACACGTTTTGCTTGCAAAGGATATCAGACCTTTCTTCTGGCAAGGTGCTCCTAGCAGATATGCAGCTATGCAAGCAAAGACGAGCTTTTGGCCTGGGGCAGCAAAACCAACCCTTCATGGAGAAACAAGCCCTCCCAGTAGTATAGTCACATCTCGACTAGGGAAGTCTGGCACTGCAGTTGCTTGAGCCTGGGGCTGCACCCCTTCACGTCCCCGACCCTCACGGCAGCAGAGGTCTGTCTGTGGTGTGGATCTCGTTGCTCTCCCACTCCTCAGCTGTTGCTCCCTGCTTCATCTGTCCCGTCTATTTATTGTGCAAGTGTTTTGGAGCTGGGGTTGCCTCCCACCAGGCCTCTCTGCACTGATGGGGCCTAGTGTAGTCAGGGCCTGAAGCGGTTGTGTTATACAAGGTGTGATGGGGAGAAGGGGCTCTGTTGCCCTGAAGGGAGGAGGTGGGAGAAACCTCTGTTCAAGCTGGTTTGGAGACGGCACCAGAAAACACTCTTGGCTTGGCAGGGGATGGATGGGAATGGAAAGAAATAGCCCTTGCCCACTGCTCTTTGAACTCTCCCGCTCTGGAGGCAATGGATAAGGCACGTCTCTGTTGAGGGGGTGGCTGGCTCTTTGGCTTTTTCTCCTGTTCTTGCCTTAGCCCCTGTCTGCCCAGCATACGTGCCATTGCCATAGCATTAAAGCGCTAGCTCATGCTGGATTTACCCCGGTTCTTTCCTCTCTGGTTTTTACTCGTCACTCAAGGAAACTTTGTGAGGCTAATACAGGACAATAAAAAGCTGCCCGAAGTCAGCTTTCAACTTCTAAGAGGTCTGTCTGCCTTTATCCCCCCTGCCTACACCAGGTGTTTCATACACAGCAGGGGTGACGCGTAGGGAGTGCATGCAGGTGCACGTGCACCCCCTGAGTGTGGCGGTGCACCCCTTATAAAAAGGCATCACCGACACCATCAGTGGTGTCTGTGGGCGGTCTGTGATCGCCGCTGGCCACTGATGACACTGCCAGTGGTGCCTGTGGGTGGTCACTGACCCCTGGTCGGTGCTCACCGCACCCCCGACAGCACTGGTGGCATCCGCGGGAGCTCTGTGCTTACTGCCACCGCGCTCTCGCTGCCGCCGCCAGCACAGCCATGCCCCACCAGCTCCCAGAGGCACGCATTGTTCATGATACGCAGGGTCCGTGTGTTAGGGCGGAGAGGAACAGATGGGCTCTTGCTGCAAACACCTGGTTATGACCTTGTGGTTCTTCGGGGATAGGCTACAACCAGAATCCAGACCTGCCCCTTCATCAACGGGATGCACACCACTGGGGGAAATGGCTGGGGTGTGTGTTGGAGGCTCGGGATGCACACCACTGGGGGAAATGGCTGGGGGGTGTGTTGGAGGGTGTGACCCTGAGGGAATTTATAGACATGTTTTTGGGGGGGGGGTGGTGCTTTAATTAGCATGGCTTTGAAAAACACTCTAATTAAAGTGCCCAGAGTGTCATGTGTATCAGCGCCTCTGAACTGAAAAATGGCTGTGGGGGCACTTTAAAGCACCCACACCACCATTTTTCAGTGCAGGGATGCTGATACATGTGATGCTGGAGCGCAGTAATTGCCACGCTCGCAGCAGGGCTCCAATGCGCCGTAATTACAGCATGTTGGAGTGGCCTCCCTGCATGTGTATCGGCACCTGGAGGCTCTTCCAGAGCCCATTAAAGTCAGCAGAGAGCTTTGGCCCCAGAGCGGTGCTGTTTTGGGGGTAGGGGTGAGGCATCTTTCATGCCATTGGTGTTCTCTGGCTTTCTTTTGGTTGTTACTCCTCCAAACTCAGCAGCTGGAGGCACTTAGCTGCATGCTTGTGCTGGACTAGGCACTACGCAATGGCCTCAGCTGCTGCTGTGGGGAAAGGATGAGACAACCGCTTGTATGAGCCCTAGGGCTGTGGGCACGGCTGCATTGTGTGCAAGCCGAGCATCTGAGTTCTCCAATTCTTTGGCCTGCTGCTGCTGAAAAAGGGGCACCGGGGGGTGGAGGGAGAAGGGATTGTAGTGGCGTTCTATAAAAAGGCAGCGATGAACTGGGATTTCCATATAAGGGGGGAATGGGAGGTCGAGCTTTGTCTTTGGAGCAGGAGGGTGAGGAACATTTTACAAGGCTGTTTTCGCTGGAACATTTTAACCCATTTATCTTTCTCCTGAAATAGCTTGTGGGTAAAAATTGGCACATATCTGCTCTATTAGAGCCCTGGTAGAAGGATATTCTTGCTGCATCCACCTGTTACTGTCTGAACTGGTCCTGGATATTTCCTGACCAGGGATGCATTTGTTTTGCTGGTGTAACTATACCATGCTACATATTTATACAAGGTCTGCCAATAAAACACTCCCACGTCACTTACAAATGTGTCTACACGTGCAGTAACACGCTTTAGTTAATGCACATTAAATCTAGTACCTCCATTGTGAGGTACTAGGAAAATGTGCATTAGCCTGCCTTAATGTGCATTAACTAAAGAGCACATTTTTTTTAGTGATGCTTTAGTAAGTATTAAAATAGGCTAATGCGCATTAAGTGCATGTGTAGATGCGCCTTTTCGTCAGAGCAGCCTTGGCACTCATGTGTAGGCGCCTTTAGTGTTCACAGTCCTTTGAAGCCAGCAGTAAAAGGAGCCCTTTGGGTAGGGTTTTAGATAGGGAGAATATCCACTTTGCAAGTGCTAAGTGGTGACTGGTTTTGCAGAGTAGGGTCCTGGTTAGGAGACCACTGAATTTAGGAGAAAGACTCACTGATGTAGCAGTAGACTTTGGCTGAACCCCAGGTTCATCTTTCCCCACTGACCCCTTTTGGGGGTACCGAGTCTCAGGCCTGTGTGCTGATGCCGGCGTGTTGCCTGGCAAAGCACGGGGACGTGTAAGCATGGGTGCCATTTCCCCTCACTCAGACGGAGGCCAGGCACCAAAACCCTTGGGAAATCAGAATATACAGGAGCCTGGAATCATTCACGATTAGAAATGGGCTTGTGCAAAACTCGTGCTGGCTGTAGCACCTGGATTTCAAACCCAGCGTCTGGGCCTCGGAGTGAAGTTCAACTCTGGATTTTCAATCACCATAGCATGAAGGGTGGAGATCCGGTTTCATGTTCTGGTTCAAGCCCATCTGTATTAAGACCGTACAGTTCAGAAGTCCTTCAGTGACATTAATTGATGTCCTTTAATACAGCTTCAGTAGTAATTGGTTTTCTGTGACTGGGAGGTCATGAGGAATCATTGTCCGCAATTGCACAAATGTACCAATTTCAGGCGAACGCCTCCATTTTTAGGTAACCACGTGCCAGCCAGAAGCTATTCAGCAGCTTTACATATTGATCTCCAAAGCAGGCAAAAAGCAGAAGGACCGGCAAATAGATTTCTTCCCCACGAGTCCTCTTGTCTGGAAGAGGGAGCGGTGCATCCCCAGAATGGTGATACCGCAGCATTTGGGGCCATTAACTCTAAAACACCGCCTTTGTTTTTTAATAACGAGGGATAAATGATTTCACTGAAGAAGTGTATTTGCTTTGCTTTTATTTCGGCGCACCTTTAAAACTAATCTGGCAGGGCCCCTGTGGAAATCATTTTGTATCTCAGGGGTAGGTGGCCCTGGGTCGCGTAACAGCGTAGAGCGCTGAACTCTCCATCACCTGCCCTTAAGCTGACATGGCAGGTAAGGAGGAATCTCAGGTCTCATTTTTCATGCATCCTGCAACCACTTCCACAAATTCATTTCCCCTGTGAAGTCTCCTAAGCCTTCTACACATCCTGCTGCCTATATCAGACGCCGTGAATATATAAGTGTATAGAAGATGAGCCAGACTTCACAGAATGAGGCAGAAATTTCAGGTGAGATGGTTAGACCAGATTTTTATATGAAAGGAATGGGGGATTAGGAAAAAAAAATTCTCTTTGCTGAAGGATATGACTTTTTGAGAGCACTTGCTCAAATCTCCTGGACCCTCAGTGCCCTGGCTGTGTCTAAAGGAGCTAATGTGAAACACATTAAAAGTGCAACAAAAGGGAGCACGATGGTTGAGAATAATTTTGTTTGGGTTTCTGAAACGTGCGCATGAAAACACTGTGTGGTTTTCTGACAAATTTGAAACAGTGCTATTCAATTCACTCCAACATCGCTACTGTTGATCTAGCAGACTGTAAAGCATTTATTGGAGTTGCTTGAGGCGAACTTAAGCATCTGTGGAATAACAAGTCCAGGAAGTAATTGCATCCACAAGGAAAATATTTTTATGTATAATTCAGTGACCCATTTTATAAACATTGTGGTTCCACCTTGGACTTTTTTTTTTTCTTTCATCCATAGCCTTCCCCATCCAAATGTCTGAGGTTAGCGAAATATGTGGGGTTGTGTTCAGTGGACAGGAGTTGGTGAGGCCTGGAGCACAACTGGGGTGGGTGGCAGGGAGGCGAGGGTGGCCCCGTCACCTGGAGGTACATACAGATCTCCCTCTGTGTTTTCCATCCCTCATGCAAGAATGACCAGGGGGCTGACACTGGAACGGTGCAAGAGGGTGTTTACATGACATTTGGAAACGGCACCATTGGACATGGTGGGGAAAATCTGGGGTTTGGTGTTTTTGTTTTCGGAAAATTTGGGGAGGAGGTGTGCTGGGGAGCTGTTGCATTTCAAGGCTAGTACAGTGGAGTCCTTGTAGAGCAGAACCTCTCTCTCCCTCTCTTTTTTTAACAGACGAGCTTCATTAGAGCTGAGTCATTTCTATCTGGAGTCACATTTTGTCCAGTCCAAAACATTGGGTGGATTAAGCCAAGGTGCTGGAAGTCAGGATTTTCCAAGTTCTGCTTCTCCAGTCCAGCAGACTCATTGCTTAGTCTATTTGGGCATCAGTTTACGCTTCTCCAAAGAGGCATAGCATCTGTCTTTCTCAGGGATTATGAAAATGATTCATTAAAAACCACTTTCAGATCCAGGAAGGGAAGGTTCTGATGAAGGAGAGCGCTTGGCATCATTTGGGACTTCCTTGCTATTGTGCTATAAGCGGCGTTACACCCTGCCTAACTTAATTGAAGTATCAAATCATCGTTGTGCAGAAGGCCAGGACATGATTTATGTGCCAGCTAGTCCCATTTCGGTCATCAGGTCTTGAGTGGAGATGAAGTCATGCCTAGGTCTTGTGCTGCCTCTCTGGATTTAGCTTTCATGGGAATATTCAGCCCACCCAGCACCTCTTTCTTCTTCCCTTGTCTTCAGCCAGCTGCCATTTCTCCATTCCCGTCTTTGAAATGCGTCAGGAACCGAGGTGGCCGGCATGTCCCAAATGAAAAATACCTACATCAGAAAAGCAGTCCTTTGGGGAAGAAAAGCTCTTGACCTTCTCAAAGTTTGTCTCTGAAATTTTCACAATTTTTTTTTAAAAAAAGGGTTTATTTGCCAACATTTTTGATGATGGAAGGCACTTCTTGGTGAATTTAAATGTTGGTAATGAAAAATGGGTCTATGTTCAATCCTGGGATACAAAAGACACTTGAATGTTTGGGGATGGTTGTAGGGGTTTGGGTTGTAGCCGTGTTGGTCTAAGGACATAGGCAGACAAGGTTCCTTGGGTGAATCTGATATCTTTTATTAGACCAACCCAAATGGTTGGAGAATAGTTATTAAGCAAGTTTTCGGGTTCAAAAACCCTTCGTCAGGCTAAGGAAGCTTCAGCAGTTGGTGTGTGCTCTTCCTGGGGATGGTTGTGTGTTTTTCCTTCCTCCATTTTGGTTGGCCCTAGTTGGTGGTATTGTGCAATTTATGGCTGCGGAATATAGGACGTTTGGGGAGAATTTGCAAGTCTCGGCTGTCAGGTGAGTTCATTGTTGTGTCAGGTGACACCAGAACGGGCAAGGAGAGAAGCTGGGTCTTGTTGGTCAAATGGAGACCCTCTCGCCGGTCTGATGTGGAAGGAGCTTATAAAAAAACTGAAACCACTTCCCCTGCAAACAACTTAAATTTTCCTCCATGTCATGCTGCTGCCCACTGGGTAGACATGTCTTGTGGCCCAGGGACTCCAGGACCAAGTCACACTTGCCAGGGCTCTGCTGAGGACAGTGGGGTCAGGTCTCATGAGCCTTGCTTCTGGCATTTGGGGATTTCTTTCCAGTATGGACATGTATAGCTACGTCAAAACCTGGAAGCTGCTCTGGTGGAAGTCCACCAGGCTGATCTCAGGACCTCTATCTCCTAGCGTGGTTGAGATATAGCTGGTGTGGCTTCACCACGGCATTTCTGGGTTTGATGCATGCAACTAAGAGTGGATGGATGGGATGAACTTGAGTGCGTTTCTCCCCAGGACGGAGTGTAGGTCTACCCCAAGAAGCTCAGAAGGGAGACCTCTTTCAGACCTGGGATGACTTGTACATGGGGGCTGAAGTTGGGGAGAAATGATTTCCCTTCCACAACATTTCTTTTGAGCAGCCCTAAAGGAAGCTCTCATTGCAGGGTGGAGAAAGCATGCATGATGAGCACGATGGTGATGTGTCTACGTACAAATGACTGATGGATGAAAGAAGTGATTTGGCTGAGTTCTAGGTCTTGGTGCTTTCACTCTCCCATAGCAGTGCCTTCCTTACAAGCCTGTGTATAAATGTAGTTGAGAAACGTATTTTTCCAACATTTTTTTTTTTGAAAGATGCATTCAAAGTTTCCTTATAATTTTTGGGAGGTTTCATTAAAAGAAAAAAAAAAGAAAACTTTTAAATAAATGTTTGGCAACGGAAAAACCATTTTTGTTTTTAGATTTTAAATGCAAAAACATTTCATTTTTGGTGGATGGAAGCGGGGATTTCTTAGTTTGAGCTTTTTCAATGAAACTGTTCTTTGACCAAAATCTTGGTTTTGTCAGAAAGCCATTTTGGTGGGAAAGCAAGGCTTTGATGAAAAGATTTTGAATGGTGTTAACACTATTAGCTGCCAGTTAATGGGCCCTAGAGAAAGAGTTACCACACCGGGGTTTGATCGTAATGCAAAGAGTTAAATACCGGCTCGAAGGATTAGGCTTTCAGCGCAGTATCTGTTTCCAGGGGTTCCCACTCAGCCAGTGGAAGGAGTCTCACGTAGGCTTATGCTCTTGGGGAGGCTTCCTTGGTGGGCTCTTGTTGGGAAGTTATTTTGGGGTGCTAGTGTTGCTGGTTGTCATTGTCTCTGGTTACTACTTCAGGGTTACAGCGCTGTCCTATTGGCAGGACTGGGCTGTGCAGGTTTGTGACCCAAGGATGCCTGGTGCCCTTCAGAGGTGCAGCACTCCTCCCCTTTGCAGCCAGCCAGCTCTGCTGACCCGGGAGAAGTTGAGGGCACAGGTGTCTCTCTGTCTTTGTCCCTTCCCCAGGGGATGCTTGCAGGCCATGCGCTACACAAGTTGTGCAGGGATCAGGGGAGCACGCTTCATGTAGCCATTGGGGTTGTGTAGTGCTGCTCTAAAACAAACTCGCATCTCAGACTGTAAGCACGGGAAGTGCTGCTTGCTGGGGTGGGCTTGGGCATGGAGCAGACTGAATGTCTGCCCAGCTGTTTCAAGCTCCATCCTAATGAAGCAGTGGAAAACCAGAGCAAATGAGGCTTATAGCATCGTGTCTCCATCAGCCTGTGCTGGACTACTTCAGTCCCCTTTATTGCCTTACAGCTGACATCAGCCAGTCGGGTTGAAGAGGCCTGTCTTCTTGAATTGCAACAGCTGGCAATGTTTCTGAGTGACTATTTTCATGGAGAAGGTAGGATAGATTTGTACCTTATAGACTAACTAACTACTATTATATATATATTGCGCAAGCTTTCATGAGCTGAAGGATCTGGTAAAGTAAGTGTCAGCTCGTGAAATCTTGGGCTGTGTGCATGTGCACACATGCAAACATCATCATCGGCAGCAATCCCTTGCAGTCAAGGATGATGGTCAACTTATGTTTGCCTTATCCGTGGGTCTGAAGATGGCTGATAAGGCCAGTCTGGGATCGATGGGCACGTGTTTCCACGAGGGGTGGATGGCTCTAGAGTCTCAGTTTGGTCTGCGACACACTGTGTCTGCTGCTCCATCCCCTGTTGTCATCACGGGGTTTCAAAGTACTGAGATCCTTGCAGCAGACTTTTCTAGGAAGCGGGTGGATTTGTCCTGGGGGTCCGTGCGGAGCTGAGACAAGTTGGCTCCATGTGCTCCCGACATAAATCTACTTAAGCACCAGCACAGTTCTAGCCTCCAAAGCCCTGTGTGGTTTAGGACCTTGTTCTCTGGATATCTCATTTCTCCCTGTGACAGACATCAGCCCGGGTATTCACGCTGGGGCACCTTGGCATTGGTGCTGCTGGCAGGGTGTTGTCTCAGAGGGAAAACTTGGGTTTGCAGCCTCTTCCCCTGACCCCAGTCCTCATATTTATTAACCTTTAGGACAAAGCCCCGAAGGGTAACAAAGGCTGAAGGAGGCAAGGGTTTTCTGCTACAGGTGGCCAATAGATAAAAACCAGCCCCAACCCAAGTCTTGCTACTTGGGTTCAACTTTCCATTCGGGGCTCTAGATGCTCGTCTTCGAATGGTTATTTCAACAGCCCTAGGGTTGGTTGGGTGGAGGGGGAAATGCTTGGGGGTGGTTCTTCTGCATGGGAGCTTTAAAACGTTTTTGGAAGGGGTGAACAGAGCAGAAGCCGAGCACTGAGAATGATCTGCTAGCAATGTAAATAAAGAATGCTAAAAAAATGACTGAAATTGCTAAAATAATGCTAAAAAAAAAATGACTGAGCCATGTTTTTTGGTCATGGGCTATTTTTTTCACTGGCCATCTGTACCAGAAAAACCTTGCAGCTTTCAGTGGCTTTCTACTTAGGAGCCTGGATTAATTGTAGTGTTTTAGGTTAGGGCTGACGTGCAAAGGTGGAGGTAGGTACCAGTCCTGGACTGTAAGAGCAGGGTTCTTCTGGGCTCGGGTTGAGGGGTGCTAGCAGAGATGCAGGGGGATTCAAGATGCCTAAATTAGACTTAAGGGGTATTATCTTGTGGTCGAGGGCACAGCACTGGCTGCAGAGGGTGTTTCAGACAATGGTGGTCGAGGGCACAGCACTGGCTGCAGAGGGGGTTTCAGAAAATAATGAAGATGCGTTGTCTCTACATAGGGCCTGTGCTGGCTTTGCAGGGAAGAAGAAATCCGCGCTCCTAACTCCCTTGCATGCGTGGAAAGCACGGCAGGGTTTAGCTGGTCAATCTCAAAATGCCCCAGGAGGCATCTGAATGTGACCCGGCTGCCTTCTTCAGTTCAGGCCATGCAAAATATCACCTTGTCTAACTGCGCGATCCTGTACCGACTTATGCCAGCTGTCCTGACGGGTGCAGACTACTTCTTAAAGGGGATTCCCCGTGCAAGGAAGGGGTCAGGCGGTTCCTCCAGATCCCGCTTTCCAAACCCGGCCTCTAAACAAACCCACCCCGCTCCCTGCGGAGTGCCCCCCAAATGCTGGAGAGGCCGCTACGGGCTAAACAAATGCGGGCGCCGGCCGACCTCCAGCCGGGAAAACAAAACGCAACAAAAAGACGGAGAGTAAATATTATCTGAATATAAAGGAACGCTATGTTTCTCCATAAGGGTCTAGAATTTCTGCCTTTTAACAGCTAACCTTGACTCAGCCAATATCCACAACATGCAGCCCCGGCCAAAAATACTTATGCGCCTTAAAGTACCACAACAGCTGTTTTTCTTGCTAAAATATGACATTCAATTTTTTTTGGACAGTTTGACGTTTCCTTGATGAAAGTGGAAGAAGGGGCTATTTCCCCCCCACCTCCCCCCTTTCTTTTCTCCTGCTTCTGCGAGAGGCGATAAAGCTTGGGCTTTTTCAGACATATCATAAATACAGACCGCAAAAGCGCCGGTAAGCGGCCGAGGGGCACTTGACTCGCGTCGGAGCTCCGGCTGCAACATGAGAAATGGGCTGCTGTTTGTTTAACATTCCCCCTTGTTATTCTTGGAGCTGTCCCGCGCCCTGACGGTATCAACGCCAGAAGCAATTACGGGGCTGACATCTTGTTTTTGCTGATGGTTTGTAGTATGTCAAAAATGTTCCACCCTTAAAACGAGGGCACCGAAAGGGACTGGGGGGCTGTGGACGGAGGGGAAACCTTCCGTGAGGGGGAGAGGATTTGGGGTTAGTCGCACGTTACCTTGTGGCTTGAAGCATTTCCTTTGCCAGGCTGGCGGCAGGCAATATTCACCTCGAATGAGAGGCCGCTGGGCGGGTTTCACACTTCGTGCGCCTTCCTTTCAGGATATTTCAGGCTGATTTTTCTTTTTTTTTTATAAGGACGCATGGTTTTTTAGAGTTCTTGCCACCTACCTTTTCATTGGAGACAGAAACATTATTTAGTGGTTAGGTTCAGGCCTGCTACTGACTCACTTTGCAACCTTAGGCAAGTTGCTTCACCTTTCCATGCCTGCTTAAGTAAAATAATGGGATGAATTGGTTGGAGACGGGATGTAGTTCTGATTTCAAACCTCTCACCCATAGATTTCATAGACATTGGGGCTGGAAGGGATTTTACCAGTCCAGCCCCCTTGCCCCGGGGCAAGAAGTCAGCTGGGGTCAGATCACCCCAGCAAGATAAGCATCCAGGTTTCTTAAAGGTGTCCATGCATCTCTATAGTGACCATGTCTACTAGTCGGTAAGAGCCAAATCCAGAGGTCAGATCTCACTACCCGATCTTTGGTTTCAGGGTCGGATCTGGGATTTCTTCTCGGGCCTGTCCCTGTAGCATAATTGCCTTTGTAGGCATCATCAAAAAGCTCCACATAGTGGATGCTCTAATTGGCTTTAAAACTTCCCTCCAAGGTTGCTTTGTAGAAGCAGACACAGCAGTCCCTCCGTTCCCTGCACGCTCTACTCTAGTGGGTTTTAACCTGTGGTCTGTGGACCCCCAGGGTCTGCAAACTTATGTCTAAGGGGTCTGCAAAAGAAGACTACGATCAATCAAAAGTATGTGAATGCCCACGTGTACAGTTCAGAGGGGTCCGCATCCTGACATTTCCAAAGGGGTCTGCAAGTGAGCAAAGGTTGAAGACCACTGCTCTACACGAGCTGCAGGTTGTCCCTGACCAGTGATGAGGTGACCTTATTAGCATGGGGCTTCAGGGAAACCTCAAGCCAGTTTGGTACCAAGTCCCAAAGACTTTCTTACGCCCTTTGAAAGCCCCAGCTTTAGTTATCCAAAAAGGCCATTGCCTTTTTCAAGGTGACGGCTCAATGTTTTACAGAGTGACCATTTCCCTGATGTTTTTGTGTTGAAAACAGCCCCTTCCTGCTGGGGAAAGGCAAGGCCCTTGATTCTGGGTGAGGAGCTGTCAACAAGCTGATATTTGTGCTTGTCTCTGTAGGCATGACCTGTACCTCTCATGGCAAGCGCTCTTGCACGCCCTCTTGTCTTGAGTGATCTCTCAGCAGTCCAGGGAGCTGCATAGTGTTATCTGTATAGCTTTGCACTGATGTTCATTAGCTGTCAATGGATGTTGGTTATGTGCTACTGAGAACAGTGTAGGATGGCCTTATGTAAAGGGTCATTGCTGTTCCCTTGTCTTTCTATGCTATATGTTTTCTTTGGCTGCATCCCTTAGAAATCCCCCTGTGTTTACAGGGCAATTAGTGAGCCTTTGAACCGGGCAATCTGGAGTGTTTTCTTCTCAAGGGTGTGGTATCACTTCAGCTTATCTTTACTACACACACACTACTCATATGGCACCATGATTGCTTCAATGACCAACTGCATGCCTTTTTTTGAATCTACCTTTACTGCCCCACTAGCTGGCTGCTTGATGCCTAAACTCCTGCCTGGCCTTTCTTCCTTCCCAGCTGTGAAAGTAGTGAGCAGTGGCCTGACACAGATCTATTCGTACTGAAACTTGTAGCCACACAGTTTGTAATACCTTCCCGAGGTCACTGCGGATGTCTCCTTGCATTCGCATGGACTGGATTGTCCTATTTTCTCATCATGTCTGCCGCAAACCTTGCCCGAAGGGTCATGAAATCATAGTGAAGTCAGGGCGTTGCAACATCCAGGTTTGTCTTGAAGGGCGGATATTTAAAAGGGAAGCTGCTGAAGAGAGCAGCAGGATCGCTGTGTTTCAGGGAATTGCAAATCTTGTGACAAATCTTACTCTCTGCCCCTTGCAGTTCTGTTACAGTCAATGGGGATGCACAAGCAAAGGAAAACCAGATTCAGCACCACGTGTCATACATGCACCGTGATCTCAGTCCTGTCTTCTGACACCATGGCAGCGGGCAAAATCCTGATCCTACTGATGATGGGGCTGGATAAATAGGTAGAAGAAGTTATGTGGCTGAGCTTTGAGGGACAGGCAGCTGAAGGTGTCACTCCCGCAGTCATGGGCTGGGTGGCTGTGTAATTACTATTTCAACAAGGGCTTTACTGTAACAGTTGGTTTCTTTCCTCAACCAAACTGGTGTCTGAACCCTCCAGCCAGGTTTGAGGTATGTCATTTTTATGTCTTCAGAGGTTGTGTAAGTCTTTGGCTTGAGCCTTGCACAATGGTGAGAAATGCTGTATGTCCCTCATTGCTCATCTCTGCAAGGAGCATCCGTCTTGACCCAGAACTCCCTTTGTATCCCTGTAACGGGCTGTGCCTCAATGTACCTCTGTCCTGATGTGCTGCCCCTGCTGCTAGCCCAGTCCTGGATCACTCGCCAGCAGAGGCCACCCGATTCGGTAGAGGTTGTTTTGTGGCATGCAGAGAGGGCAGGGAAAATGGGAACATCAAGGTCATTGCCAACACCTGCATTCAACGCTTGCATTAACCTGCAGGTTCTTTCATTCACTTGTTCTCAGCCCTGGTGATTATTACTCTCAAGGCCTGAGGGAAGGGGCTCTCTGAAGTGCCCAATGCTGGCTAATTCTGCACCCAGGGGAGTCACTAGGTGAGATTTCCAGAGGCACTGGGCATGTCTACACATGCATTTACTGCACAGTAAGTTCTGCACCATAAACGTTTTTTAGACTGGCATCTACATGTGTAGGCATTACAGTGCAGTAACACCGTGTGTGCACTGACTTGGGAGTAAAGTTATCCCCAAGTCAGTACTCACAAACAGGGTTACTGTGCAGTAAGGCGTCTATACATGCCTTACTGCGCAGTAACTACTCGGGAGTAAATTTGCTACCTGCATGACCAAATTTACTCTCGAGTCAGTTAAAGTCACCATAGTTATTGCACTGTACAGGTGCACACGTGTAGACACGCGCCCATATTGTGTCGTTATTTTTGTTTCCTGCGCAGTAACAGTGCACGTGTAGACGTACCCACTATATCTAACACTAGTCCCTTTGTAAAACTCCCATGGATGTCAATGAGAGCAATGGTCAACCATCGCTGAGTATTTCTACTGAGACATGATGGGCCTATGAAAAAAAGACCATTGAACCTCATTTGAGGACAGAGGATCAGCTCTTTGAGGGCCAGTTTGGCCAGGACTGTACTGAGTAGGCAATTTCAGGCTTTTTCTCTTCTTTGCTTTGCTTTGCTCAACTTTTACCCGAACTCAACCACTATTTACAGCTTCTTCTCCAAAGATCTCAACATTTTTTAACTGAGTCAGTGGGAAGTCTGCCCGAGTAAACGCTGAGTAAGGACAATGCCAGGATTTGGCCTTCAGTTTGCAAGGCCTGAGCGCGGGTCAGTGCGAGCAGGCTGGGTGTTGCATGTGAATAGTAATCACTTGCTTTGCCAGAGATTTGCAGTTCCAGTCTGTTGTTTGCCGGGGGGGTGTTTTCAAGTGTCAGAAGACAATTTGGGGAGAAGCTGATGGATGGAGGACCAAGGCTGGTAATGCTGCAGAAGTGGAGGAAGTGGGGGCAGTGAAGTCAAGGTAGGCAGGAAGAGGGTGGGGTAGAGATTTGGAGGCGAGGATACAAAGCTTGAACTTGAGGTGGTGAGAAAAGAGGGCACTCAAGAGCGGAGTGATCTCACCAGGGCGAGGACCAAGGGAGCGTCGCATCAGCTATGTTCTGCATGCACAGGGCAGGGTGAGGTGCGTGTCAGGAAGCCTGGAGACGAGAGGGTGGCATTAACTGAATGGGATGGGAGCAGAGCAGGAGGAGTATAGCTGGGTGGACAGGAGGCAAAAGCTGGGCTGAGAAACATAATGGGAGGAGACGGGGTAAGATTTGGACACAGTCCTTGCCCATGCTGTTGCTATTCCACAGATAACAAGAGGCTAGAAGCCCATCCTGTGACATGCTCTTTAAACGTCTATGAGCCCCTCCCTAATCTTTATATTTAACCTCTCCAATCTTACTGTACTCCTCTGCACCCCATTACTGTACCAGCTGGACACATTAGTTATCAATTCATTCATCTTCCTTGCCCCTGTGAGTTGGAGCAGTCTTGTTATCTCCTTTACACAGACACAGAGCCAAGGTACAGAGAGGTTGTGTATCTTGCCCAAGGCCAAACAGCGAATCTGTTGCAGAGCAGAGTTTTGGCCCTCCTAATTAGTGCCCTGATCACTGGACCATCCTACTCCCCTAAATCTTTGTGTAAGAAAACCAAGAAGTATTGCAGTCTGACCACCTATTCTTTTTTTAAAGACCAACCTATTTTTGAAATGGAAGACAGAAGAATATGTAAAAGGAAAGTTTGGGGGGGGGGAGAAAAAAAAGGCAGGACTAGATTTCCAATGCCCAGAACCTCCCGGGCGTGTTTATTTTGACTGGGGCCTGACATTTCATGGGTCGAAAAACTGAAAGTGATGGCGAGGCGCTCTGTCGACACGGAGAGATGATATCATCAAAACGTTACAGGGTTGGGCTTGGGGGTGCTCCAGGCATTACTAGAGGTCTGGATCCCCATCTGAACGGGACCGTTATTCATCATGCTGGCTATTTTCTTAACAATTTTGCTTAAGTACTTTCTTTATACTCGGTATGTTATTTGCCAAGCAAACGTGCTTAGCATCCTGGATTTGCATACGTGGGCATACGTAGCGCGTACATGTGCTCATACATAGCGTCTATATTTATGTAATGCCTGTGTGTATAGATGAGCATAGATATGTAATGCGTGTGCACAGATAATATATGTATTCCCCTTTCGTCGGACAGCTACCATGTGTTTGGAATTAGTGGAGCGATTACAGGGGGAGAAGGCAGCTGGGTTCCTCCTGAACACTTCAATGCTTAATCTCTGAAGAATGCAGAATGTCTGTCTGGGCATCCGAGCCAAGATCAACTCCACGGCACGGGGAGGCCAATATAAATGTTCATGTTTTGTGTCACAGAGATTTCATTAGATGTTTTTTATGTAATTGCATAAGGAGAACTACTGTGATGAAAATGCCACAGTGAACAAATGAGATGGATCACGAAATCTCTCTTTCGAGGAGACACTGGCCTAGTCCAGATGATGCGGATCCAACTTTGTGTATTCCAGCCCAGTCGTGACCTTTTCAAATAAATAACGGGCTGCCTCCCCTGTCTTTTTCTTCTTATGCAAATGGTCTGACGTCACGGGGAAGTTTGGGTCCCTTTTGGGCCAGAGGGCTTATCAGTGCAACGGCTTTAATACACTGGCCTTTCACCTTTTAGTGGCCTGAGTTCAAATGCTGGCTCCATCGTCTCCTCCATATCCCTTTCCATCTGCCTTTCTGCTTGGCAATCCGCGCTTGGGACAAGCCCAGGGCTGGAGAAGCAGAGGTGGGTTTTTCCGCTCAGGATGATTGAGGTGCGCTGGCAGAGCCCTGCGAGGTCTCAGGACTGGAGTAACAAAGGGTGTTGCGGGTCAGAACTGACGTACATTGGCAAGGCTTCATCAAGGGAAAGCTTGCCTGTGTTATGCCTGGCTCCAACCAGGGCTTTCAGCCCTTTACTGAAATTCAGGGGGAAAGGCAGGCGGGAGGGAGATGAAAAATCTCTCCTGCTTTTTGGCTGTCCACTGCACGAGTGCTTTTCAGCATCTGAATGACATCACTGTGCTCGTTGCAGTCACTGCTCTCGAAATCTATGATGGGAAAAGTGGGGGAAGAGGGTCGTATTCAGAAATCACTAGCATATTCCTCTGAATACGTGTCTCTGAGCTGATTTGCGACGATCTCTCCCCATCTCTGACCTTCCTGCAAAGTCCCCCCCGCTGATGATGATGACTTTGTTAAAGTGTCACTTGAAATGCCTGGCGTAACTCGCCGATGTATACAGAGTAATGCAAATTTAATTAGGCCTTAATCACCGACAGCTCAATTAAAATGAAAACAAGCTCCCAGGTGACAAGCAATTCTGTGGTTTGCTCGCCGCTCAGGCGAGACGGAGCGCTTCCTCCTGGTGTCTGTCGGAGATTTGCAGCCCGTCACCGGAGATTTTGGTCCCCGGAGTCCTGCGCTCGTGCCTTAGGCTTGTGTACCTGCTGGGTTTTGCTTTTTTAGCTGAGCGACTGCATGGATTGCCGTTCACAGTGCAAGGCTGGACGTGCGGGTGGGTCACGTTGGTGCCGGGGAAAGCTTGTGCTCATCCACGCGGCCTTTGCTGCCTCTGGTGCCTGCTACAGAGCAGTTCCTGCTGGGAACGCTTCCCACTCAGACCCGTTCCTTGGGCCACCGGACGCTCTGCGGCTGGCCCTGTCCCAGTCCCTGTTGCCATATATCAAGCAGCTTTTTGCGAGCAGCTCTTGAACATCCTCCCTCCTCCAGACACAGCTGGTGGGTGGGGAAGGCATGGAATTTGGGATATTGTTTTTCTCCCAGGGAGTGGTGGGCGTCAAAAGCCTGATAAATTAATCACCTCTGACGTGGGTCCGGCCAGCCTCAGGCCTGTGACCTGCTGGGACCCCTTGAGCTGCCGGGACGAAGCAGTGGGATTTCAAGTTTCCCCAGGCGTGGAAGTGCAGGGTGAAGTACCGCACGGAAAGCAGTAGCTCACGGAGAGCTGGATCTCGCTCAGGCCAGGAGGTTGGAGGGCTGACCTTCCTCATAACTTTGGCTCCCTTGCTGCCTATTCAGCAGGCTTAGCGGGCCAGTTTGTCGACACAGCAAAGCAGACTGGGGCAGCCGTCGAAGCACACGCTGCTGTAGCTTCTTCAGGCCATCTCCCCGCAGGAATGCTCGATTCTGGACTGAACGCCATTGCATTGCAGGCAATTTGCTCTGGAAACAGAGGCTGGGCTAAGGAGAGGCTCTGCTCAGTATTTGGGAATAAAGCAGGTTTTATTCCAGAATAAAGTGGCCTCACAGGGGACTCCTCCACAAGAGGTACACGGGGATGTCTTCTTGTATAGACCGACCCAAGCTCTTCGGGGCAGGGACCGTTCTTTTGGGTGTGTTTGTACTGGACCTTGCCCAATGGGACCCTGATATGCCTACGCCTTGTAAGAATTACCCTAGTACATACACGATGTAAGAAGCACGTCGGGTTAGCTGAAGACCACTGGCTTTGAGGGATGCTGAACAGGTGCCTGTAACTGCAGTCCTGGAAGGGTAACTTCACTCAACTTTTGCCTCGGCTCAGCTCTTGCCATGAGGAGTTAATGGATGCCCTTCTGCTTCACCACCTGCTGGCAGGCATCCAGGTGGTTGCTTTGCATCCTCTTTAACTGATGCACTTCAGTGGCTTCCTTCCAACAATGGTCCTGGGCGTGGGAGAAGATTTGGCAGCCTCCAGTAGCTCCTTGGACAGCCATTCCCAAACGAGGGGTGGGCTCATGGGCTTGAGGCACGTAGGAGTGAAGCTATGAGCCCACAGAATCAGCTTACGGGTCAGACGGGCTGGAAGTGAGGTCTCTACAGGTGGACTTTCCCCCCACGCCTGGGCTTGCAGCATCAGGCATGGTAGGTTGTGCTCCATTGGTGGGAGAGCTTTTATGGAGCCTTCATTTAGAAGTCGGCGGCATGGAGATGCCAGCACTCTGCTCTTCTGCCTGGGGTTTGGGGGGGTCTGCATTGAGAGTGGGCGATGCCTTGAAAGGTAGGTGAATTAGTATGCGGTTGGGGTGCATCCTCCTTCCAGCTATGGGAAGACGAAGCATTGCCCTTGTCGGAGAAGGGCCAGGGATCCCAGTTCTCAGATCCCAGTTCTCAGATCCCAGTTCCTTCTTCTTCAGGTTAGGAGAGGCTGGGAAAACTCTCATTTCATCAGGCCCATGGAGTAGGTTGGCCTTTTCTTTTGGGGGAGATGAAGGCAGAGAGGGTTTGGTTTCCATTCTCCGTTGTTTTACGAGGTGGCCCATTGGGTGGGTGCACATGTACAAGCCTTTTAGGAAACTGAGGCATTGAGTGAGAATTAATGGTTTGGCCAAGAACCCCGATTCCCCCTGTGTGAAGTGGATATAGCGGCAGGGCACTATAGGGCTTTTGGTACTGTTAGTCCATCTGGAGAAGTGAAAGGAGGTTTTTTAATGAATTCATTTGTCATCTCCTTCCATCTTTTTTTTTTTTAATTCATTGACTTCTGCTCTCATTCCACAGCAACTCCCAGTACTTGTCATCCTGCCAGGCACAGCATTTGTTTTACCTTTTCCCAGTCTTTCCTGGAGGCTTTTTTGTTGTTCGGCAGAGGAGGAGGCAGCGGAGGGGGATAAAAAAGTTATTAGCATCCCTGAATCCCATTAGTGTCCTTGAAAAGTAGTGAACCTCTCTTTTTATTATTGCTATCTGAAGAGCTCTGCTGCTTTGGCTCTTCCATACAGGATGCTTGTGTTAAGCTGAGATACATTATTCTGTTTTTCAAGAGGGCTCCGAGCAGTAGGTGTTAAGACATGAAGCATGCCGCTATAATCTTCATTTTGTGTCTGAGCAGTTCTTATCAGAACTATGTGTAAACCTCCTTCCATCCCTGTATCTTCACGGCTTTCTTTCCAGTCTTTCTCTCTTTCTTTCTCTCTCTCTCTCTCTTTTTTTTGTCCAGACATAATTAATGTAAACCAAATGCTTTGAGCGCAGCTCCTGGCATCCTGAAATAAACTTGTGTGTGGTCTTTCCTTTAGCCTGGACAGAGATGGAGCAAAAAACTCTGAACACTATCCCAGACCTGCTTGGGTAGAAAGCAGCATCTATTGCAAAACAGGTACCTTTAGGCTTCACATTCCACTGGTGGAATGATTTTATTCCATGCCCGGGTGAACTTGGTTTGGATAAAACAATGCAACTGCTCAGAAACTTCACCCGCCGAACCCTGGCCAAACCCAACCTGAGATTTATTTATTTTTCATAGAGGTTGGAGAAAAATTGCATAAGTGAAAAACTCAAATGTCTTTCTCATTTTCATGGTTGTCCCCGTGCTTTCTGGTTCCACCTGGAGCTGGACGTGAAGGTACCCAAGGTTGTGCAAGGCACGATCTCCTCCGGGCAATTCTGTCATCGCTGGAAGTGTAAAGTCGTGTGTTCTTGTGATTTTTTTTTTCCCTGTTCAAATGGCCAAATCCTGGTCCCCTTTCTCATGTGATATTTCCACTGAAATGAATTTTTCAGGCTCCAAAGGTGCAAATATGCATTTGGAAGTGTGGGTCCAAAGCAGCTGTGATAACAGGCAATTGTCTCCCTCAGTAGTATGCATGAGAAGGGCTAAATGCAGTTCTCCATGATAACGGGTCAGCCCCAATGAACCTGGGTTGCCTATGTGTCGCTCTAAGCGACTCCGGTGTCTTCAGTGCAGCCATGCTACCTTTGCAACAGAGCAACCGCAAATACAATCTGGTTCAGGGCACGCGTTGAAGAGAAAGCATCAGTCATTCCAATCCTGCATTAGGTGTTTTTCCCCAGGATAAAAAATATTCACTGAAAATTCAGCACAATTTCGCAGAGAAGCAGCTTGAGAAAGATCTCTGTAGAGCCCGGCAGCATCCTGCCCATCTTTACATGCTGCTTTGAGACACGTCGGGAACAGCCAAATAATAAATACTTTGCTTTTACAGAGAGTCTCTCGCCCAGGGATGTTAAGGCACTTTCCAAAGGTGGGTAACTATAACGATCCCCATTTGATGGGTAGGCAAACTAAAGCACTCACAAGATGTCTGACCGGTTTAAAGCCAAGCGATGAGCCAGTTGGTGAACATCTTGCAGACCCTTTTTTCCGAGTGGGAATCATCTGACTACTTGGGTATGGGTTTGCTTTGGATTCCAGGGTGACTAAGATCCGTGCCAGATGCCTAAGAAAGAAGATAGGAGGTAGGTTATTTTTATTACTCTGGGTGCTGCAGGATGTCGCCTAGCTGGGTGATTTACCCTCAGGATATTATGGAGGGTGGGAAGCGGAGTGAATAATGCCTGACTAATGAAATAAAATACCAACGTGAAGGTTTTGGTTCTACCCAGAGCTCCCCTGCAGTGCACACACATTTCAAAGGGGAGTAGGTCAGGCCCAGAAAATGCTGGAGGTTGACCCAAGGTACTGTGGGCGAAATGCTGATTCTGTTGCACTCAGTGGGAGTTTCACTACTGACTTTAGCGGAGCCAGGATTTTGGAGCGTCTTTCAAAGTGATGGTTAGGTTGCATCTGCCAGGCTTTGACAACAGTTAATTGGAAGTTTTTTGATAGCCGGTTTTCCCGGAGAACTCAACCTTTACTCTTGCTGTTGGCTTGGGCGAAATCGATGGTCTTGGCCAGGGTCTGGCACCTGTTGAATCTGCACGAGGACTGTAGTGATTTGCAACCTGATGAGTGTTCATTGATCTAAAGGAGAGGACACATCAGCCCGATGTCTGCAGGACAGAATCTGTTGTTGCAGAATCTCCCGTGATAGCAATCACCCTTGGGTATGGTCTAGGCCAGGGGCGCCAAGGGTAGAGTAGGCATGCACACAAAGCTACCCGATGATCTCTTCAGCAGAATTTCTCCAGGGCTGGGTGGAGGTGAGAGTTGACCAGAAAGCGCTCCTTCTTCTTTGTGGAAAATTTAGACTTCTTGGCAAAAAAACAAGAAAAAAATAGAAAACAGCATTATTTTGGCTGCAAACTGAAATGTTTTTACTTGGAGATTATAGTTTGAGTGCTTCATGGCCATATTCTCCTCTCTAGTCTGGGCTCCCTAGTGGGACTATATCTCTTGTGATGTCCCATATGGCCATTTATCATGGTGAAGGGAGGTGGTTGCATCACAGGAGACATCCCTCATTTGGGGAGCTAGCTGCAAGAGGGCGACAAGGGTCTTAAGAAAACTGAATCCCAGGTCCTGTGAGGTGCTGCAGCAGGATAGCCAAATGGAAACACTTTGCATTTTGGTCACAAGAGTTACATTTTTTAAGATGTATTTGGGGTTTTGACAAACAATTGAAAAATTTCAGGGAAGCAAGCACTTCTTTCTTTGTCTCAATCTCTGTCGTGAACATAAATACACAAATCGTTGAGTCAAAAATTTAATTTTCAATCCGCCTGAGTTGAGGCAGACCCACAGGCGTGAATAAGCATATCTGGTAAAGCTGCTTGTTCTGTACTTAGTTGGATGTTATTAATCTGGGGCACTACATTTCTGAAGAAATGAATATCCCCCCTCTGCAATCCCCCAAGCGTAACACCAAATCGCAGTCGCTCCCCGACCGGGAGCTGGACTGTGATGATGCACAACTGGTTAGGAGGAGAAAAAGCAATTGTCTTCCCAGACTACCCCAGAGCTTGCAAGTGATGACAGTTTTAAATGAGTGAGAGATTGAAAAATAGCGAGTGAGATTTTTAAGAGATCACCTTGGCCAAGGAGGCAAAATTCATCTTCGCAAGAGTGAGCTGCTTTAAGAACTGCCTTAAAATTAATCCAAAACACCAGTCTAGCTCTAAATACACAAGACTTGGCTGCCTGCATTATCTCTGCTATAGGCAGGAGTCCCTTAGGGCTGCTGGTGGTTTTTTGGTCACTTCTGATCTTTCCCCCATTACATAGCTGTGTCTATTTTAATGGTTGTTTCAACATATTAGCATACGGGATTGCTTGTGGAAGTGAAATTGCCTGAACTCAGGCAGGCGCAAGGATGCGTGACTTGCTACGCCAGAATATTTTGCTTGCTAAGGCACTTTAACAAAGGGGTTTTGTATGTGAGGCTTGGAGAAGATTTGGTAGCTAGATGTAGGACTGTGTCAAGACCAGTGTGCGCTGGTAGGGACTGACAGTCACCGGCTCATAGCCAGAGTTTTCAAAGGCACAGATGGTAACTAGTTGTGTGTGTGTGTGTGTGTGTGTGTGTGTGTAATTTGAAAGGATTTGGCCATACAGCAACACCCAAATGGTTTGATCCACATGTTCTAGCAATTGCAGCTTCCTATTGACTTGTTAAACATTTGCTATTTATCAGATTTTGCTTTTAAACTGTCTGTTACAGTCTGGAAGAACCTTTATCAAAATCCCTTCCAGATGTAAAAGGGCTACCCGATACTCTGACTGTAACCTGGGCCCTTGCTCTTGCTCAATTCAGATCAGTCAAACTAGGGTGACAATAAAAACACACATAAAGGCATGTCAGAGATAGCTAAATATGCATACAGCTCCTCCCAGATTTTCCCACCTGCATGCATCTTGAATTCATCCTTCTTTTTACATGATAAACTCCCAGGCTCATTCTACGTGCCTGCTCCATTAGAAAAAACCCTTGCAACTAAGTGCAAGATAGCATATATTTAATGCAGCACCAGAAGTAGCGTGCTTGTGGTTTCCTTCAAGCGGCTAACTTGATCCCTGCCCCCTCCCCTCCCCATTTATCTTAATGTTCCTCAGGGTCCTGTGCTTCTAGACACATTAGCTCTTTTTATGTGCTTCAGATAACGTGCACAATTTGATCAGCATCATTCCCTAGCATGAAGCGCACACAGGGCAGATAAAAACGGCGAGTTAAATATTAATCAGCAGGCTGTTACAGGTTTGGAACTTTGTATAACGGCATGAACAATGTAGATAATATATGGTGGGCTGGTAAGTCTCCATGTGTAATTTCAGTGCCATTAGATAGTCTAGGGTTTAAAAAAAATATATGTTCTCACTCAGGGGTATCTGTCAGATCCTATAAAGTTTGCTCCAACTCCCATTGCAGGCTCCAAGGGTTTTTCCATGGGATTTACTAGGAGTTGGATGTGACCCATAGTCTTGGCCATGTGGCCGGGGTGTGCACATGATGGCAGGACCAGGATGCTGGGTGTGAACACTCTGGCATTTGTTTGGTGGGGAAGGGAGAGGCTTAATCAGCTGAGCTTGGATTTGGATCTGGGCTTGGCAGCTGTCAGGAACTACTGGTTTGAACCAATACCCCTGAATGCAGAAGAACCAACATTTTATTTTTGCAGCCTGGTCCTATCTCCAATCAAATTCCCCCTCTGGTATTCATATGGTTTCCATTGCTGCAGTATATGACCACCTAACAGGCCTTCTGTTTACCCGTCTATCATGCTTGGAGCCCAAGGGTTATGCCTACACTGTATCATGTCCCACCTGCTCTTGCAATGCATATGTACACCAGGAAAGGCAGCAGTGAAACCCCTCTCATGGTCACGGTCAAGCTCTCCCGTATTGATGTATTTGAGTGCACCATGAGAGGATATCTCTGCATTGCTACATTTTCAGGTTTGGAGTGGATGAAGGACGTGCGCTCAAGAGTAGGTCCCCTGGCAGGGTTGGAGGCCTGGAGTAGATCTGTCCAAGACGGCGGTCCCCAATCTGCACTACGCAGACAACCTGTCAGTGGTACGCATTAATAGATTTATTATAATTACTTGATATGACAAAAGTTTGCTGGTGGTATTTCAGGCTGAACTGAAAAATGTGCTGGTGCGTACAAGTGAATTGTCTTATGTGCTTCCATTCGCATTCCAGTTCTGCAGCTCTTCGAACCCATGCAATGTGAAACGTTAATTGGTCCTAGCAATTATGATCAGCAGCTAATGATGATCCCATTATCCTATAGACTGTGGGGAGGCTGAGGGAAGTGGGCTTGTTTAGCCTGCAGAAAAGAAGACCGAGGGGGGATTGAATAGCAGCCTTCACCTCCCCGCAGAGTGGTTCGAAAGAGGACAGAGCTGGACTGTTCTCAGTGGAGGCAGATGACAGGACAAGGAGCAATGGGCTCCAGTTGCAGCAATGGGCTCAAGTTGGATATTAGGAAAAACTTTCTCACTAAGAGGGTGATAATGCACTGGAATGGGTTACCTAGGCAGGTGGTGGACTCTCCATCCTTGGAGGTTTTTAAGGCCCAGCTCGACAAAAGCCATGGCTGGGATGATGTAGTTGGGGCTGGTCCTGCTTTGAGCAGGAGGTTGGACAAGATGTGACCTCCTGTGGTCCCTTCCAGCCCACATTTCCTATCATTCTGTGAATAGTCTGGATATGAGATTACCAGCTCACCTGTGCGGATCCTCCACTACACCTGTTTCTTAACAGGAACTCTGGGATCTGCACACAGACTCCTGAATCGCACACAGGTTCCTGACCAGTCTGCATTTGTGGTATCAAGTTCCTTCTTGGAGATGTAGGTGGACGTCAGAGGCCCATGAGCCTCCCATATCCTGCTTCTTATTGCCTCTTAGTTTCAGTGCTTGTTGCATGTGTTTGTAGGGAA